>NW_025918056.1:35000-43258 GCF_019202785.1 Penaeus chinensis | reverse complement strand
GGAAATTCAGGAAAACACACGGAGGGAATTCAGGAAAAAACACGGGGGGGAATTCGGGGAAAAACACGGGGGGAAATTTCAGGAAAAAAACACGGAGGGAATTCGGGGAAAAACAACGGGGGGAAATTAGAAAACAACAGAGGAATTCAGAAAAAACAACGGGGGGAATTAGGAAAACACACGGGGGGAATTCAGGAAAACCACGGAGGGAATTCGGAAAAAACGGGGGGGGAATTCAGGAAAACACACGGAGGGAATTCAGGAAAACACACGGAGTGAATTCAGGAAAAACACACGGAGGGGAATTCAAAAAAACACACGGGGGGAATTTCGGGAAAAACACACGGGGGGGAATTTAGGAAAAAACCCGGGGGGAATTCGGGAAAAAACACACGGGGGAATTAGGAAAACCACGGGTGAATTCAGGAAAAACACACGGAGGGAATTCAGGAAAACACACGGAGGGGGAATTGGGAAAAAAACACACGGGGGGAATTGGAAAACACCGGAGGGAATTCAGGAAAACACCAGAGGGAATTTCGGGAAACCCCCCCGAAAATGCCGAATAAGTTTTGTTTCGCATTTACTGGCTGCATTTCCCGATGCTGTGTATGTAGTATCCCTGATGAACAGTAAATGCGGAAAAAGGCCCTTATTTGGTTATTGGCTATTCGGGTTTTCCTGTTTCCTTCGTTATTGAGGGATAGGGCTCTGTTAAATCTATTTCTATCTGTTAAATTATTTCTATTAAGTACACAAAAAAAATCGTCCGATTCAAAGCTCAGTAAAAAAAACACCTATATCTACAATAAGTAAAAAAAATCTACCCCTTTGTAAAGTTAAACGGTGTGAAAAATTTTTTTCGAATAATGGAGCCTTTTTTCCTTCGATTGTTTCAAGGAACTTTGATGTCTTCGAGAGTTTCGGAATTGATTAGATTTTTTTTTTATGTGGGAAGAGGGAAAAGATCTCCCAGGAGCGAGGGGGGAGGTGGGGTAGGAGAGGGGGGGTGGTAGATGGTGTGGAGTTTAGGTTACGGTTGACAGGTAGAGAGAGAGGAGGGGGGGGGGGAGGGGGAGGGGTAAACACCGGAGTTTTGTTTGGGGGGGATTGGATGGATTTAGACGGAAAGGGAAAATTGAGCAGGGAGGGAGGAAGGAGGGAGGGAGGGAGGGAGGAGAGAGGGAGGGACCCAGGAAGTTGGAGATTGGATGGTTTAGATGGAAAGGGGAATTTAGTCAGGGAGAGAGAGAAGGAGGGGGGAGGGGGGGAGGGAGGGAGGGGTAGGCCCCGGGGGAAGTGGTGGGGATTGGGCTGGATTTAGACTGGAAAGGGAATTTGAGTCAGGGAGAGAGAGAAGGAGGGAGGGAGGGAGGGAGGAGAGAGGGGTAGGCACGAGGAATGGTGGAGTTTGGGTGGATTTAGTTTGGGAAAAGGGAATTTGAGTCGGGGAGGAAAAAGAGAAGGAGGGAGGGAGGGAGGGAGGAGGGAGGGGTAGGCACCGGTGTAGTGGTGGAGATTGGACTGGATTTAGACTGGAAAGGGAACTTTGGTAGGGGAGAGGAGGAAAGGGGGGAGGGAGGGGGGGGGGGAGGGGTAGGCACCCGGGGTGTGGGGGATTGGACTGGATTTAGATGGAAAGGGAAAATTTTCGGGGGGAGAGGGGAGGGAGGGGGGGGGAGGAGGGAGGGGAGGCACCGGGAATGGTGGAGATTGGACTGGATTTTGATGGGAAAAGGGGCTTGATTCGGGGAGAGAGAAGGGGGGGGGGGAAGGGGGGGGGGGGGAGAGGGGTAGGCCCCCAGGAAATGGTGGAGATTGGACTGGATTTGCGGAAAGGGGAAATTGAGCAGGGAGAGAAGAGGGGGGAGGGAGGGAGGGAGGAGGGAGGGGTAGGCACCGGAGTAGTGGTGGAGATTGGACTGGATTTTAGGGAAAAAGGGAACTTGAGTCGGGAGGGGAAGAGGGAGGGAGGGGGGAGGGAGGGGGAGGGGTAGGGGACCGGGAAAAGTTTGGGGTTGGACGGGTTTTGACTGGAAAGGGGAATTGATTCAGGGAGAGAGAGAAAAAGGGGGAGGGAGGGGGGGGGAGAGAGGGGTAGGCCCCCAGGAATGGGGAGATTGGATGGGGTTTAGATGGAAGGGGAACTTGAGTCAGGGGGAGGAAGGAGGGGGGGGGGGGGGGGTAGGCCCCGAGGAAGTGGTGGAGATTGGACTGGATTTAGACTGGAAAGGGAACTTGAGTCAGGGAGAGAGAGAAGGAGGGAGGGAGGGAGGGGTGGGAGGGGTAGGCACCCGAGGAAAGGTGTGGAGATTGGACTGGATTTAGACTGGAAAGGGAACTTGAGTCAGGGAGAGAGAGAAGGAGGGAGGGAGGGAGGGGGAGGAGGGGGAGGGGGTAGGACGGGAAAAGTTAGTGGTGGAGATTGGGGGGTACTGGATTTAGATAAAAAAGGGAACTTGAGTCAGGGAGGGAAGGAGAGAAGGAGGGGGAGGGAGGGAAGGGGGGAGTGGGAGGGCGGGGGGGTGGGGCACCGGGAGAAGTGGTGGAGAAATTGGACTGAGATTTAGATGGAAAAGGGAACTTGATTCAGGGAAGTGAGGGGGTGAAGGTAGGGAAAGGGAGGGAGGGAGGAGGGGGGGTAGGCCGGAGGAAAAAGTGGTGGAGTTTGGGAAATGGGATTTGATGGAAAGGGAACTTGAGTCAGGGGGGGAAAAAGGGGGGGGAGAGGAGGAGAGGGGAGGGAGTGAGATACGTTGGTTCAAGGGCTGAGGAAGGAGATAATACCTGAGGGGGAGATGGCGAGACTTTTTGAGAAGATTTGAGCTGAGCGAAGCAAAAGAACAGCTTTTGGAATAGGTAGAAAGAGTTTAAAGTTTAAAGATTAAAGTTTAAAGTTTAGTTTTGATTCCATTTGTAACAATGGATATTCTTGGTGTGACATAGTGTCTGTTTCATTTTGCTTCTAAGTTACCCCCTGTGTGCAAGGATGGCCGGGGTTGCCATCCATGGCGGCGAGGGATTGAACGCGGGGTCGGGCAAGATGCGACGGGGAACGCTACCGCTGCACCAAAAGGGAAACCACAATTGGGTTTATTTGTCTGGAACCGCTACCCAGATTCGGCTATGGCCCGGGGGCAGCCCCTTTATTAAAATTATGGAGCCGGTTAAAGGGACAAACTCCCTTTTATTTTCCCACCCCTTTACCAGCTCCGCCCTCCAAACTCCCTCCTCTATTCCCCTCCCTCTCCTTCCTCCTCTTCCTCTCTCTTTTCCTCCTCTCCTTCCTTTTTCCCCCTCCCCCTTCCCCTCCTTTTCCCTCCCTTTCCTTCTCCTCCTCCCCTCTTCTCCTCCCCCCCTTTCCCCCCCTTTCCCCCCCTCCTCCTTAGCGTTGACTAAGCAGAGCAATTTGAACAATCATGACCCAGGTTGGGCACATAGAGGGCAGTGGGCTGGGTGTCCAAAACGCCCATATTTCTGACCCTGATGAGGAAGAGGTCAATAAGGTCAGACGGGGCAGGACACGCCAGTATAAAAGGGTAAATGAGGGGGGGGGGGGGGGGGGTATTTTATAGGGGGGAGGGAGGGATGGCGATTGGGGTAAGCTAGCACTGGGCTGCCTCTGCATCGTAGTCGACGAGACAGGCGAGCAGGTCGTTTTCGCAGTCTGATCAGTCCTTGTCACAGACAGGAAAGTCGGTCAGAGAAACGAAAATAATTTTGGTACAAGTATTAAGGGAAGAGTGATTTTGGGCAGGAATAGGTTTTGCCAAGTGAGGTCCGTCAGGGTATGGATAGTACACGAGCTTGGGACTCAGATACAACTGTGAAAAAAAGGGCCCCGCATTTATCAAAAATTGGGGGCCGCGGAGAGCGAGAGAGGGAAAAATTTAAACCCACTTGTTTTTTTTAGAGACATTTTGGGAAGAGGGGAAAAGGGATTGTGAGGGAAAGTGAAAAAAGTCGCTTGGGAGGGTGGGCTCACAAAGAATTCCTCCCTCTCGGCTGGGCTAAAAAGGGTACTCGAAAGTTTTGTAGAAATGGAAACAGCAGAAGAATGAGGCCGGGAGGAAGAAGATGGAGAGAGAGAGAGAAGTAGTAATGTAGTATTGTTAGGAGAACAATAAGGACGAAAAGTAATAAGGGTGGAGGAAGCTAAGGAAAACTGCGTTTGTAGAAAAATTATAAGTTTGGAGGATTAAAAAAAGGAGAAAAGGGAGAGTGTATTTTTGAACTCGAGGGGGAAAGCCCTGGGGGTGGGGTGATTTTGGAATAGATCGAGTCGACAGCAAACACTGAGAAGGGGGGATATTAGTCTCAGTGGTCAGGGTCATGGTCATAGGACACCAAATCTAGATAAGCTAGTTCATAAAGGAGCAAGCCATAATACCCCCTAATAAGGGTAAAAAAAAAAAAAAAAAAATCGTTATTGGCCATGGTGAGCTTGAAATAAATGGGGAGAAGAAATGGTCTATCCCTCGGTGTCCCTATGAGGGGTAAGGACGAGGCTATTAAAAAAACATGATAACAATTATGTTTATAATAAGAATAACACCATCGATATTCATAACACTAGTAAATAAAATACGTTTTTCCACGTCATTTCAAATCAGGTACGGTCACAAGGTTTACTTTATTGACTCATTTGTGGCTAAGCACTAGCAGAGCCATCTATGGACAGACATTTCACAAAAAAATATAGAAAATAGGCACAGCATTTTCCCCATTTTTTTTTTTTTTTTCCCGGCGGCATTGAGTTAACCAAAGGAATATCGTGTCCATGACTGACACAAAGCCCGCCTTTCCTCTTTTCAACACCGCTCTCGCACCTCAAGAAGTGGATAGAAGAAGGAGATGATGAAGATAAGGAAAGGAAAATGGAGGAGAAGGTAATGGTTAATGGTTAATGGTTAAAAGCAAAATAAATGTGCTAGACATCTAAGGTCATGTAGCACTATAGTAAATGATAGTGAAGGGTGGTTGGGCAACATTAGTCGAGACGAGGGACGAGGCCCAAGGTAGAGGCGATTCCCTACTTTGGGTGTGTGTGTGTTTCTGTGTGTGTACTTGTGTATGTGTACGCGTGTGTGTGTGTGAAGAGAAGGAAACTCTAGGCCAGTTTTTCTACTTCTTGCAAAAGTTCCATCTGAAAAGGCAGTCATTTCAAAGGCAAGAAATGAACATCGGCAATTATTATGCACCACACTTGGAGGGGACCTTCCTGTCCCTGTGTCTGCTTTCATCTTCGTCCCTTTGTCTCTTTCCTCCAACTCCCTCCCTCTCTTTTACTATTCTCTCTCTCCTCCTCCTCCCTCCAAGAGGTTTAAGATTTTAATGCAGTCTGCACCATTTTCGTAAATAAAATGATATCAAAATTTCATCTTTTTTTTTTTTTCTTTCTTTCTTTTTTAATTTTTAAGGTACACAGTAAACTATAAAACTGCTCGAGGTGTATGGAGAAACATATAGGCTGTAAATACCTGACCTATAGACATACAAAATGAGTAGATTTTTCAACAGCATCCAATCGCGTGTTCATAAATAGCTCCTCCTCCTCCTCCTCCTCCTCCTCCTCCTCCTCCTCCTCCTCCTCCTCCTCCTCCTCCTCCTCCTCCTCCTCCTCCTCCTCCTCTTCCTCCTCTTCCTCCTCCTCCTCCTGCGCGTCCAACTACTCCTACTCCTCCTCCTCCTCCTCCTCCTCCTCCTCCTCCTCCTCCTCCTCCTCCTCCTCCTCCTCCTCCTCCTCCTCCTCCTCCTCCTGCGCCTCCAACTCCTCCTCCTCCTCCTCCTCCTCCTCCTCCTCCTCCTCCTCCTCCTCCTCCTCCTCCTCCTCCTCCTCCTCCTCCTCCTCCTCCTCCTCCCCCTCCTCCTCCTCTTCCTCCTCTTCCTCCTCCTCCTCCTCTTCCTCCTCTTCCTCCTCTTCCTCCTCCTCCTCCTCTTCCTCCTCCAGCTCCTCCTCCTCCTCCAACTCCAACTCCAACTCCAACTCCAACTCCAACTCCAACTCCAACTCCAACTCCAACTCCAACTCCAACTCCAACTCCTCCTCCTGCGCGTCCAACTCCTCCTCCTCCTCCTCCTCCTCCTCCTCCTCCTCCTCCTCCTCCTCCTCCTCCTCCTCCTCCTCCTCCCCCTCCTCCTCCTCCTCCTCCTCTTCCTCCTCCTCCTCCTCTTCCTCCTCTTCCTCCTCTTCCTCCTCCAGCTCCTCCTCCTCCTCCAACTCCAACTCCAACTCCAACTCCAACTCCAACTCCAACTCCAACTCCAACTCCAACTCCAACTCCAACTCCAACTCCAACTCCAACTCCAACTCCTCCTCCTCCTCCTCTTCCTCCTCCTCCTCTTCCTCCTCCTCCTCCTCCTCTTCCTCCTCCTTCTCCTCCTCCTCCTCCAACTCCAACTCCAACTCCAACTCCAACTCCAACTCCAACTCCAACTCCAACTCCAACTCCAACTCCAACTCCAACTCCAACTCCAACTCCTCCTCCTCTTCCTCCTCCTCCTCCTCTTCCTCCTCCTCCTCCTCCTCCTCCTCTTCCTCCTCCTTCTCCTCCTCCTCCTCCTCCTCTTCCTCCTCCAGCTCCTCCTCCTCCTCCTCCAACCGCCCGGATTTATGTTCTGTCCCCTGTAGTTTTTTTTTTGTGAATTTCGTTCCATATAGATGGCTCCACTTTTGCTCAGCCGGCAAGGAGTCTATCAGTAGACCCTAGTGACCGATCCTGATTTCCCCATTCCTTGAATTGACAGGAAAATGCATTTTTTTTTTGTTTTTTTTTATTATGTATACAGGTGCTATCAATACTGTAATTGTTATTGATGTTATGATTATTAATTTGTCATTAAGATATTTTAGATAATAAAATGATACAAAAGACCCTTTCCTAAAGTGAAGGAAAAGGGTAAACAGGTGAGATTGGTAGTTCTAATAACTGGCTATTTGGTGATTAAGAACTTGCAGAGCCATCTATGTGGAAATACAATAAATAAACTTGAATTACAGTGAGCATGTACTCTTGCCAAATGGGGCGAATGGGTTAAGCATGTATCAGCATTTAGGGTTTTTGCCTTTTAAATATATATATACACACAGAGACATATATATACACGAGGACATGACAGATGGATGTCATTATTTCCTCCTGTGCTCCTCTGGGAATGACACAAGGCTCAGAGATGAAAGATTTACATGAGGTCAAATGGTCTATTGCTTGTGGGCTCAGAGAGAGAAAAATATACATAAATAATATATACATAAATAATGTATGATTTATGTGTAAATAATAACAACAATACAAAGGGTATTTATACTAACAATGATAGTAATGATAAAAAAAAAATAATAACATAAACAGAAAAGGAATGCAGATTAAGAATAGCTTTTGTGACAATTAAGTGTCACCAAAGTGTGTATATGTATATATAAAATATATATACGAGTGTGTGCATCAGAACATAATAAAATTAGGTAGAGATATCCATATAAAATGTATATTACATTAATCCCAAGCCTCACAGTCAAAGCCTATTGTCAACAGAATGTAAGGATATAAATTAATAGCATTCACTGTGATAGACATTGGAGGTGTGAATGAGAATGGGTTGTTTCACTTTGCAACATTTAACGCACTGTTATGCATATGAATCTTTTTATACAGTTTACAGTGATTGTATTTGAATCAGAATTACACACACATTTAACGCACTGTTTACAGTTTACAGTGTTTACAGAATCTTTTTATACAGTTTACAGTGATTGTATTTGACTCAGAATTATACATGCATTTAATGCACTGTTATGTATATGAATCTTTTTATAGAGTTTTCAGTGATTGTATTTGAATCAGAATTACACACGCATTTAACGCACATTTATGTATATGAATCTTTTTATACAGTTTACAGTGATTATATTTGACTCAGAGTCACATGCAATACTTTAAATACATCTTATGTGTTGTACAGTCATTTCATTTATGCCTTTTTAAAGATGCTGAAAAATATCCTGAATTCTTTCTGATGGTATTAGAAAAAGTACAATGGGTTATGAATTTATTTCACGTAGACATACACAGAGAAATAGATACACAGATGCAAATATATGCAAATATATGTGCATGTTGATGTTTATATATCAAAATGATTTCCTTGAATCCACTTCCATTTTCTATTTAAAAATATATATATACTACTTTTATATAAAATACATGAAGTTTGCTCTTCTCGTCTCGATCAAAAATTATGCTTGAAGTAAGAACACT
>NW_025918056.1:5000-7500 GCF_019202785.1 Penaeus chinensis | reverse complement strand
AATGAACTTTTATTATATAATCATATTTGAATCATCACATCGAAAGACATAATGATATGATCTAAAATGTAACTCTTGCGTAGAAGAGATTTTCATTCAGATGCTAAAAATTACAAATTTATCCTGACTCCTTTCATACATTGGAAAAACGCGATAGATAAATAGATATCGTGATAGATAAATCCATACGCAGATAGATATACATAAGACGAAAATATGTGTTTGTGCGCGTCAGTTACAACACACGTGTATAACTCTCAAGTACAACACTCGTGTATAACTGTGTCAGTTACGACACTCGTATATAACTGTGTCAGTTACAACACTCGTGAATAACTGTGTCAGTTACAACACTCATCAATAACTGTGTCAGTTACAACACTCATGAATAACTGTATCAAGTACAACACTCGTGAATAACTGTGTCAGTTACAACACTCGTGTATAACTGTGTCAGTTACAACACTCGTGTATAACTGTGTCAGTTACAACACTCGTGTATAACTGTGTCAGTTACAACGCTCGTGAATAACTGTCAGTTACAACACTCGTGAATAACTGCGTCAGTTACAACACTCGTGTATAACTGCGTCAGTTACAGCACTCGTGAACAACTGTGTCAGTTACAACACTCGTGAACAACTGTGTCAGTAACAACACTCGTGTATAACTATCAAGTACAACACTCGTGAATAACTGCGTCAGTAACAACACTCGTGTATAACTATCAAGTACAACACTCGTGAATAACTGCATCAGTTACAACACTCATGTATAACTGTGTCAGTTACAACACTCATGTATAACTGTGTCAGTTACAACACTCATGAATAACTGTGTCAGTTACAACACTCGTGTATAACTGTGTCAGTTACAACACTCATGTATAACTGTGTCAGTTACAACACTCATGTATAACTGTGTCAGTTACAACACTCATGAAGAACTGTGTCAGTTACAACACTCGTGTATAACTGTGTCAGTTACAACACTCATGTATAACTGTGTCAGTTACAACACTCATGAAGAACTGTGTCAGTTACAACACTCATTTATAACTGTGTCAAGTACAACACTCATGTATAACTGTGTCAGTTACAACACTCATGTATAACTATCAGTTACAACACTCATTTATAACTGTCAAGTACAACACTCGTGTATAACTGTGTCAGTTACAACACTCATGTATAACTATCAGTTACAACACTCGTGAATAACTGCATCATTTACAACACTCATGAATAACTGTGTCAGTTACAACACTCGTGAATAACTGTGTCAGTTACAACACTCATTTATAACTGTATCAAGGAGGTGGAGGAGAAAGCTTCTCCGAGCGCTACGAACGTTACCGGCTGTCTTTCCATCGCCCTTGGTCTGTGACAGCTGTCGTAAAGGCTATGGGGACTAAAACCCAAGTCGTGACTCATGATTCAATTTCGGTTTAACGTCACGAAACTCCCTTTTTGATCAAGGGGCTAGGACGGGTCTGTCCCCGTTGAGAGGACAGGCAGGAATTGCCAAGGTGGAGACCGGTTACCCCGAGTGGATGCCCTTCCTATCCTCAGACCTTGGCTGGGATTCGGACATGTGCGCTTGCAGACCCTCCTGCCCACAGCCGCGGGCGTTACCACTGTACCACGACAATCCCAGGACATAACCCATGAAAGTTTATAAAACATGACAAAACACCACGTCACGAATATCACATACAAAACGAATCGGAAAATGCTTTTAAAATCTAGGCTGCACCTCCCCCCCCCCCCACAATAATGCCAAGGGGAAGTGTCGTATTTGTACATAGAAAGAAAGAAAGAAAGAGAGAAAGAAGGAGAGAAAGAGAGAGAGAGAGAGAGAGAGAGAGAGAGAGAGAGAGAGAGAGAGAGAGAGGGAGAGAGGGAGGGAAGGAGGGAAGGAGGGAGGGAGGGAGGGAGGGAGGGGAGGGAGGGAGAGAGGGAGAGAGAGAGGGAGGGAGGGAGGGAGGGAGAGAGGGAGAGAGGGAGGGAGAGAGGGAGGGAGAGAGGGAGGGAGGGAGGGAGGGAGGGAGAGAGAGGGAGAGAGAGGGAGAGAGAGGGAGAGAGAGGGAGAGGGAGGGAGGGAGGGAGGGAGGGAGGGAGGGAGGGAGGGAGGGAGGGAGGGAGAGAGAGTGCTCTATGAAAAAAAAAAAATATGGGTGAAAGTATATGTATAGATCTCACATACATGTTAGGCCTGTGACCTTCACATACACAGAAGAAAAGGTATGCATTTCGGACGAAGGTAGGATCGAAACCAGTCAAATACATCTCTTGTATTGTGAAGATATTCATTCTCATGCATACCTTATCTACATCTGTTAACATGAATGCGATTCTATATATACAATTTTATATATTCAATTCTATATATATGTGTGTATGTGTATATATGTATATATACATATATATACTATCTCTCTCTCTCTATATATATATACTATCTCTCTCTCTCTATATATATATATACTATCTCTCTCTAT
>NW_025918055.1:2500-30040 GCF_019202785.1 Penaeus chinensis | reverse complement strand
GGCCGATTGCCTTGACCTAAATCGGACCACAAGTGAAGGAAAAGGTTGAGTTCAGGAGACACGTGGAACGTGGTGGAGGGGCCTGTAGAGTTCGAGTGGCTTAATGCTACTAGAGGCTGGCATCCACAACTGAGCTTACCGCGACCAATGTACTAGAGTTGCGAAGGGTTGGCACAGCGTCAGTGGCACCTGCCAACGAGCTTGGCCCTGGGAAAGGCCCCGTAAAGCAGCGAGCTTGCAGCTCCTGGTGGCAGCGATGGCAGGTTGCGAGGCAGCCTTGCGCTCTGCCCAGACGAACTAAAAGCCTGGCCACTAGACAGGAGGCGAATGAAAGCGAAAGCAACATTGAAAGATAAAAAGAAATGAAAAGATAAAAATAAATGAATAAACTAAAAAGGTTGACAAAGAAGCTGAAGCTACGTCTGTGGACAGCTACTTATGGGTGGAAAAGCTTGCAATATATACGATAGTTGGGGAATCGATTAAAGAACAGATGATAAAAAAGAGCAGTCAGATGCTTATCTTTGAAGTTACGTCACATTAAGTTCCCATGGTCAGAGGTGGAGGAAACACGCAGGTGTTTCGGAAAGATTAAAAGGGAGAGAGAAAGAAAAAGAGAGATGGAAAGAGAAAGGAAGAGTGTAACTAGGAGAGTGAGAGAAAGTAATTGGGAGATTGAAAGTATAATTGAGGGTGAAGAGAGAAAGTAATTGTTAGAGTGAGAAGTAATTTCGAATGAAAGAGATAGAAAAGCAATTTACAAAGAGGGAGAGAAAAGAAGTGAGAGACAGAGTGTGTGAGGAAGAGAGGAGGTGAGGCAGAAAAAGAGAGAAATAGCGAGAGTTAGAATGGAAAAGAAAAAAATAGAGTGAGTCAGGAGGAAGGAAGATAGCGAGAATGAGAGATAGAAATTCAAGGAAAGAAAAAAACATAAAGAAACACAACAGCACGCGTAAGGAGGATGAAAAGACTTCTCCATAAATATCTGTAGCGCTGCCTCAAGGCTGACGACAAGGAGAGCGTGTGGAGGGATGGAAAAGCAGGCAGAGGTAGGGAGGGAGGGAAGGAGAGAGACAGAGTGAGAGATATGGAGGAGGAGGGGAGAGATGCGGCCTAAGAAGGGAAAGAGAGAGAGGGATGGATAGAGCGAGAGAGGGGAGTTGAGAGAAAAAGAGACGGAAAGACACACAGAAATGGTTGTAGAAAGAGAGATAGAGTGTGAAAGAGAGCTGGTGAGAGAGATCGGGGTTAGGAAAGAGGAGATAACGAGAGACAGAAAGAGAGGGGAGGTAAAGTAGAGAAAAGTGAGAGAAAGGGGGAAAGAGAGAGGGGGAGAATCAGTAAGTAAAACAGTAAAACACATGAAACTATAAAACACAAACACGAATAAATCAAACGATAAAACAAACTGGAATACAAACACGAATAAGAGACAGTAAAATGAATAGTACAAAAGGAACTTAGAACATTAAAATACGAACTATGAAACAATGCACTTAATAAAACAAACGATACCTTGAAAATTAAACTAATGATAAAAGTAAAATAGGAAGCGAGATAAAAGGAACATAAAATGAAACCAAACAGGCAAGATAAACGAGCGACAAAACAGTAAAAATGGAACTTGGGTAAAACAAATATAATTATACCCGGAGATAAGAAAGCACGATCACTAAGTCACTTTAGGCCGAACAAATATCCCACAAATTGTCTTACCTCCTATATTAAAAAATCACCCCCACGTCCGCTTAACTGTTCAGGGGAAGCCCGTTCCGGGGTTCCTCAGACTGTCGGCTTAGCAGGCCAGTAGCAAAATCCCCCCCTTTGTTGTTCCTTGCTTCCCGCGTCACCTTGTGGGCGGGAAAAGGAGCTAATTAGGGTTCTTTAAAATCAGTAATACAAATCTTAATACTGAACATGTTTAAAATCATTAATAAAAGGACATAGGATTAAGATAACTATTTTACATATTATTTTACTTGGTAACGAACCGTAAAATACTTAAATATATAGAGAACATTAAAAGTTTGATTTGGAATTCAAAATAGACTAATAAATAAATTAATACTACCAATTTTGTAAGTATTTAAAATGGGCCACCGTGATCTTTATGAATAATTATATAATATATATATATATATATATATATATATATATATATATATATATATATATATATATATATATATATATAAATATATAAATATATATATATTTATAAATATATATATATATATATATATATATATATATATATATATATATATATATATATATATATATATATATATATATTAAAATGTAAAATGAATGGGCTTGGGTGCTTTGTCCTCTTCGGACAGGAAAGTCAGATGAAAAATAAAAAAATATAATTTATTTGGTAAAATAAAAAATTGGCAGTGGTAATCGTGTGTGTGGTGAGCGCGGGCATCCTCCTCACTCGCGAGATAAAGGTGGTTTTGTTGGGGCCTGGAGGTGACGTTGCCGGCCGGAGGACGTGTCATGCTATAGCCGATGATGGCATGGGGAAGGCCTCGATGCTGCAAAGCCGCCTCCGCAACCCCCATTGGAAATTTACAGCGAAACTGACGCCACGCACTGTTCCACCAGGTGGGAGTGTTGCCACCTATAGCTCTTTCAATTCTTTCTTTTTTTTAGTCGTGCCTGTGGGGGAGTTGGAGGTGAGAGGAGATTTTCTTATAGCTTATTACCTCCTGCAGTGATGACTAAAGATCGACGAGGTCAATCACTACAAGAGGGGCTCGGAAAGGGGAAATAAGCGAAAATACCGATTGGAAAAGACACAGAATAATCACACATCGTGACAATAATCAGGATCATAACGATAGTTCAGGATTCCATCTCTCCGTCGCGGTTGAATAGCGACGTGCGACAGGATTTTTTTTTTTTTTTTTTTTTTTGCGAAGTCATCTTGCCCAGCAGAGCTACGGTATCTGTGGATTCTGCCAACGTAGTTTAGATTCTGTGACGGGCCTGGGATAGATATCCACCTACAAGGAGTTTCCTGTCTATTTAAGATGGCCGGGCTCTTTTCCTCTCTCTCTTATGTTGTCTCTCTCTCATTCTCTCTTCTATTCTCTGTCACACACACAATTTCTCTTGTATACTCTCTCTATTTCATTTATTCTTTTGCTCTCTCTCCTTCTCCCTCTCTCTATTTCATTTATTCTTTTGCTCTCCCTCCTTCTCCCTCTCTCTATTTCATTGATTATTTTGCTCTCTCTCCTTCTCCCTCTCTCATTTTCTCTTATATTCTCTGCCTCCCTTCTATTCTCTGTGGGATGAAGTTGACATTCCATGATAAGGGTCCAAGGACACTTCCGCGACGTCCGCTGTCTCTCGCCGGACGTTTCCTGGAGGACTGGCCTTCAAGGGTGACTTGGAGAGTCCTTCCGTGGAGGCAGCTCTCTATTCGTCCTAATTACTGGCGGAAACACTTGCGAAATCTGCCTTTGATTCGGAAAGCGTTTAAAGAACAGACACGCAACGTAAGGTGATAAAACTGATAAGAATGACTACAACTACTTATCTTTCTAGTTACGTCACTATAAATGACAGAGACAAAGATTAATCAATAACGTGAGAGAGAGTAATTGAGTGAAAGAGAGAAAGTCATTGAGAAAGGGGAGAGTATTTGGGTATGCGATAGAGAGTGAGTATTAAGAACCAATAAATTTACATTTATTTTAGTAATGAGGAAAAAGTCTTCATCTTTTGGGAAAGTTATTACTGGAAATTATTTTTGTGAGAGCGATATGAGCGCTTAAGACTAAAGCTAAAAATATCAACAAGGAATGCATTTAGGAGGAAGGCAGCAAAAATATGCGAATAATCTTTGCATGAAAAGACACCCTTTGTCGATTTCACTTCACAGACGCAGAGTTTGGCTCATGTGCTTCATTTAACTTCTTCTCTGCGAATCATTGGCGACGAAATAATAGTGATAATAGGGATAGCGAGAGTATGGGGAGCGGAATCTTTTTATCAGCCGCCCCGAGTTGCCAACAGGTACACTTTACACACGCACAGACACACGCATACAAATCATAAGATATGCACACATACATACGTATACAAACCTACCCATAAAAAATAAAGATAAACACAGTCAGAGAAACATACAGATAAACACACAAACGTGATTTATTTTTGAATGAGGTGTGAATTCCGTCTCTCTGAAGTGAATTCCCTATATGTGAAGTGAGGTGTGTATTCTGTTTAAACGAAGTGAATTCTGTCTATGTGAAGTGAAGTGTAAATTCCGTCTCTCTGAAGTGAATTCCGTCTCTATGAAGTAAATATCGTCTGTGAGAAGTGAGGTGTGAATTCCAATTTGTGTCAACCTTCCTCTCTTGGGCTTCTGAATGATGCGTTCGAAGGGCGAACACAACTGCACACGTAAGCAGGATGAGAAGGGGTAATAAGTGGTAATAGAGACTGAAAGTCAGAGAAGAACAAAAGAGAAAGAGAGAACGAGAAAGAGGGCGAAGGGTAAGGGAAGAGAGTTAATGAAAGAGGGGATGGGGGAACGGGGGAAGGGGGAAAGAGAGAGACAGATAGTGTTGGGAAAGAGGTAGAAGAAGAGAGAAAGAGATAGGCTTTATCTTTTTATCAGCTGCCGCCCTGCTAAACAACAGGTACATCTTAATCACACTCACACATATATACCCATGGAAACACACACTCATGGAAACGTATACAAACATAGACAAGTATATTCAAACACACACAGACAAACGCAAACAGTCAGGTATATAAGCAGGATGAGGCTTCTCCATAAGTATCTATAGCACTGTCTAATCTGGTCTGACCCCAAGGGAAGGCGTTCGGAGGGATACAAAGACCGAGGGAGGGAGGGAGAGAAGAGGGGAAGTTTATTGGAACAAAAGTTTACATTAAAAACGATGAGGTAACTTAGGTTATCCTTATGCTCATCTTAATATGTCTGGGTGTGGGCTCACATTTCACACACAAACCTTAGGTATTTTAAAAGATAAGAATATGTACAGTACTTGAAATACATAGAGTGAAATTGTTGGTTTCAGAAGAATTATTAAAATATCAACTTCGAGGAAAACTGCACAAGCCATTATAGTGTCAGCAGGAGTAACAGATTAGTACCTGTGTATATTCATCAGGTACCCAAGATATCGCCGCTTATGTATCGCATCGGTGTTGCCGTAAATAGTAGCGTCCATTAGGCGGTCCTTCCCTCCGTTTGTTGTCTGTGCGTGAGCGTTGTCCTGAGCAACTCGTCCGCACGTCCGACACGCACGCCGCAGCTCCCCACACTGGTACGACTTCGTGTGCTAATGTAAACAAAGCCGCCACGTGGCTGCTGAAGGAGAGACAGGCTAGTGACGGTCGGCGCTTGAGGCGAGACGTACTCGGGGGGTCGGGGAGTCTGGGGGAGGAGAGTGATGGATGGTAGAGCGAGGGAGGGAGAGAGGGAGAGAGATGAGAGAGCGAGAGACGAAGAGAGAACCAGGGAAATGGAGAGAAGGAGAAGGAGAGAAAGTTGGAGGGAAGGGAGGGCGAAAGACGATGAGAGAATCATTGAGATAGAGAGTGGGGAGTTTCGTCGAGAAGGAAAAAAAAAAAAAAATTAACGAGAGAGAGTCGGTGCGAGGGATAAATATTAAGGGGAGGTTAGAGAGATAGGTGGACAGAATGATACTGTGAGAGGGAGAGGGAACAATAAAAAGGAAAAAAAAGTCAGAAAAGAGAGATAAAGAGAAAGTCGTCCGAGAGAAAAAAGAGAAAACAAGACAGGGAGGGAAATTGAGCGAGAGAAAAAAAGAAAAATCTTAGCTCTGTCAGTTCACTTAACTCAAAACCAGGGAGACTTTTCATCGCAAGCATTTTCTCTGTAGATTTGCTTCGATTGATATAAAAAACAAATGCGTTCGAAGGGCGAACAGCAGCACGCGTAAGCAGGATGAGAAGACTTTTCATAAGTATCTGTAGCGTTGCCTTATCTAGGCTGACCCCTGTAGTGAACACGCCTTTCGTTGGCCCACGCGACCTCTCTCTGCCCGGGTCATCCCCTACAAGACTTCGGACACAGATACGCACGGCTTTGGACATCACCATGACCTCAGTTTCGCCAGTTCGGACGACGTCCCCGAACCGCTGGAGTAGCGGTCTGATTACGCAAACCGCTCGTTACCTCAGGCGGCATATGCTTATAAACAGCCTATGTACCCGCCGCCAGGTCACCGAGGTAACCCCAAAAAGCTGGCAGAACGGTGGACAGAGAGGCTGCCTTGCTGCTGCCGGTGACACATAGTCGATGGGGACATCTTTAGAGATACTACGGATCAGGTCATGTATTTTCAGTGCGAAGTATTACAATTCCGTGTGCCCTGATAAGAAGCGAGCGCTAGCCGACGGTGTATGTGCAGAAACTTGCGTTTAGAGACTATAAACATAGAACAAACATTTGACGAGTGTTCACGTAATATACTTAGTGTAGTGTTCGTTCGTATTCGTATTCGTGTTCATGTTAGTGTTTATATTAGTATGTGTATATATTTGTATTCGTCTGTCCGTTTTTCTATGTCAGCGTATTGAGTGTAATTGTTTGTATTTGTTTAATTCGTGTATGTCCGTAATTCGTTGCATGTATTTGTTTAGTTGTTTCGTAATGTTGAGTATACATAATATCTAATATACCTAATCAAACAATAAATCTGTTTTTCTCCTGATATAAGGTCATTACTTAACCATCAATACTAAGATATTAAGATAAATAATTACATTTGAAAAATGATACATAATTAATGAATAAGGAGCAGATATACAAATCGATAAATGCTGAATCAAGCCTCCAACTCGGTCAAACATCACCACTAAGAAATCTTCAGAAAGTCTAAGGGTCGGGACCCCCAGCCCAGGGGTGGCGGCTACCAAAGTTAGTTTGTTTGTTTGCTTGAAATGTGATGTCAGAAGTGCTACACCCCAAAGGAGGGGGTGCAGAGGGGTGCAAAGGCAGAGGGAGGGAGGGAGTGAAGGAGAAAGAGAGAGAGAAAAGATTAGAGGGAAAACGGCAGACAGAAAGAGAGAGAGAGAGAAAGAGTGAGAGAAGGGCGGGGGAGGGGCGAGAGAGAAGAGAGAGGAAGGGGAAATATGGAGAGAGAGAGGGGGGGGGGGGAGGAGAGAGATAAAAGACTTTATCTTCTTATCAGCCGCCGCTCCGAGTAGACAATAGTACACCCTGCACCAGTGATTCCTTTGCACATTAATGACTTTATCTATTCCAAGTAACCCTTGTTTTTAATATATATGTATCCCTTTTAAAGAAAAGCGTATCAAGGAGATGAGAGAACGGCTGGGCCGGGGCTCGTGACACGCATGCTCCTCGCACGGGGCTGCGTCCCCTCCTCCCCAACCCCTGTGTCGCCGACTCGCGGAGTACGAATGAAAGCTTTTCCTGCCCCGGCAATAACTAGTTATTTCTTATTTCTATGTATATTATCACAGTTTTTTTTATTTCTTACTTCTGTCCATATTATCCTCATATCCAGCAAAATATCATCTGTGGACACACACACATACATGTATATGCACACATATGCGGACACGCACTCATATACATGCACACATACACATACGCGCTCATACACGTACAGGCACACATACATGCACACACGTACAAGAACACGCACATACAAGTACAATCACACATACATGTACACACACACATACCCGCACACAAGCACCCACACATGCACACGCATACAAGCACACACACACGTACACGCAAATATACATGAACACACACTCATGTGTATATCTATAAATCTACACATGCATACAATAAATACATGTACACCGACGAATACCAGCAAACACACATGTACTCACAAGTGCACACATAAAAGCACATGCACATGCACACATACACATACATGCACACTCATTCATAGACATATAATGTACACACATACGCACTCTTGTGCACACAACAGTTAAACATACTCATAACACATACACACACACACATCTATGTGTATACAGTATATACACATACGCGTACACATGCACGCACATGAATTCTTGGCCATGGTTCGAAAACATAAACAGGACCTGGAAGTAAGAAAGACTGAGCCAGAGAACTGGAAGAGGTCAAGATCTTTGCATAATCATACTGAGGGTATTGTAGAGCAAAGAGCCAGTCGCCCGAAAGGAGTCGAATTTGTTCGTGTTCTATGACATGTTGACAAGTGTTTGGTTTCTTCCTCTTTATTGATCATCCCAAGCATTAGATTCCCTTTTCGGCCGAATGCCTTGTCCTAAATCGGACCACAAGTGAAGGGAAAGGTTTATAAGTTAAGTTAAGTTAAGTAAGTTTATTTACCACCCTGGCTATCTGCTCAGGCGTGGGCAATCATGATTACAGTTTTATATACATCTAACACAGTACAATAGTCTGTGACTACTGTAATTGTACATGGTAGTATAGAAACATGTCATACATCATACAAAAATAATACGTTGATATGATCTTGCCGTGTTTACATAACACTGTGTTTTTTGTTTACGGCAGTTTTACATAGTAAATTTAGGATATAATACGAGTATATCTTCCAATGTATCAGATGAAATGAAATATTCACATAGTTCTTTATACCTCATGTTAGGTGGTCTGAAAGGCTGTATCACATGACATTCCGAGATATAATGCTCAAGCGTTCGCTTGTTTTCTTCGTTACACAGTCTACATTTAGTTTCATCTGCACTTTTTGCACCGTGCAGTTGCCAATACATTCTGTAACCTAAACGTATTCTGGCAATAACCACGTCACATTGTCTGGTTTGACTTCGGTGCCACCCATAGGAGGGCTTGCTATCTCTATACTGATCGTAGTGCCTTATGGTACAGCTTTCAGGCCTTTGAGTGTTTGTCAGATCTACTAGTTCTTCCTTATGAGAACTTTTCAATATATGTGCAACCCTAGCAAGAGGCATCCCAAGATCTATGTTCACAGTATCTTTGCTACAGGCTTCCTTCGCCAATTTGTCGACGTGGTCGTGCTTGCTTATGCCAACATGAGATGGTATCCATACAAATTGAATGTTAAAATTACGCTCTATTGCACAAGTTACGTTACGCTTAATGCAACTCACAATTTCCTCATCGCCACCTGCTTTGAAAGAATTTAGTGTCCGAAGAGCACTCTGAGAGTCACAGAAAACTACTCCAGAGCCCCGAGACATTACGAATTCCGTTGCAAGGAGTATACCTGCCAGCTCCGTTTGTGTAGTGCTGGCCCAATTTTGCACTCTCATATTAACTTGATGTTTTAGTAGGCCATTTTTGTATACAGTACAAGCACAACCAGCTTTGTATCCAGACTGTACGGATCCGTCAACGTAACACTCGTATACATCATCGCCCATAGACTCTGTGTGTTCCTTCACCGTTACTAATGCAATTTGTTGTAACACGCAATTATGTACACTGTTTTTTTGTGGTAGACACGTAAGGTGCACGATCAATTTTTAATTTTTCCATGGTGGAATGGATCGACCCTGTGGTATTTTACTAATTGGGACATTGAGCTTTGTAATGTTCATGGAGATTTTGTGTATTAGAGGGCGCGCGTGTGTGTGATTAGTCACGTCTGCTTGCGTGATTTTATGCTGCATTTGTTTTTGGAAGTCTGAAAGATACAAGGGTTCCCTCAGAGCTTTGACCCCAAATATAGTGGAAATAAATATTATTCTATCAGAGATGGATGGTAGGTTAAGTTCCGACCTCATGTTTACTATCCTTGCTGTTCTCGGGGCGCCGAGGATAATCCTCATGGCTTCATTTTGCACTACCTCCAAGCTATTTATTTCTGATTCCTTACACTGCAACAAGTGCAGTGCATGGTAATCTACAACTGATCTTATAAAAGCCAAGTAAAACAGTCTAGCGAGCTTAACATTGATGCCATGTTCTCTTCCAACAAGAAGTTTCAACGGTTTCAGTCTCTCCCAGAGTCTCTTTTTCAGGGAAAGGATCAGGTCTGCATCATTTATGTTTACCCCTAGATATTTATATTTATGACACATGTCAAGCTCTTGGTCACCTATGCGAAAAGTGGGTAGGGGTATGATACATGGAGTGAGAGCCATTGTTTTCTCAGTGGAGATGACTAATCCACACTCATGAGCCCTAGTTGTGAGTTTGTCGAGAATTATTTGCATCCTCTCTTATGATGATGCTTTGACACATATGTCATCAGCATAGCATATAATGGATTCACCATCCCCAAGTGGAATATCTGCCACCAGCTTGTGCATGAGGACATTGAACAACATAGGGCTGAGAACTCCTCCCTGGGGCGTCCCAAGTTCAAAAGATTGTGTGGTGGAACTTCTCACTCCCCTGAACAAGACACTTGCAGATCTGTTCGAAAGATACATTCTAATCCAGCTCAATAATTTACCCCGGATGCCAAAGCTTACTAATTGTTCTAGGATAATTTCTCTGTTTGCAATGTCAAAAGCTGACTTAAGGTCAAGAAAAACAGTGTGCTTCCCTGGATTAGAGTTTGAGTAGTACTCTGCAAAGCAATGTTGTGTGCTACGTCCCGTTATGAATCCGTACAGTCAGTGAGATAATTTACCTTGCAACCTGTACCTGAGTCTGTTCAAAATTATCCTTTCTAGAACTTTGCATACACATGAGGTTAGTGAGATTGGGTGGTATTTATCAGTGTTTGGTTTCGGTATAGGGATGATTAGACTGCGCGTCCAGAGACCAGGCAGAATACCTTGTGACAAACTTAACCTGCACAGGTGCAAAAGGGAATTACCAGGTACCTGAGCTATAAGGCGGAGGACACTATAGGTAATTCCATCTTCACCTGGTGCAGACGCTTTTCCTTTGAACAGTGCATTGTTCAGCTCCCACTCAGTAAGCTCAGCAAAGTCTGAAGGGTCTGTCTCAGAACATCCAATCTCAATGGCAAATTTACGTGCAATTTTAGACTGACTAAGGTGGTTCTGAATATTTGTGGGAAGTGAGCTCAATTTGGATGCTCCAGCCCATTGACTAAGGAGCATGTCTGCTTGTGCAAGAGGACTATGGAACTGCGGAGTGTTAGTTCTTTTGCCTGAGAGTCGATTATTTTTTTTCAAGACAGACACGTGAAACTTGGCGGAGGGGCCCGTAGAGTTCGGGTGACTTAATGCTACTAGAGGCTGGCATCCACAACCGCAATCAATGTTCTAGAATTGCGAAGGATTGGCACAGTGCCAGTGGCATCTGCCCACAAGCATGGCCCCGTGAAAGGCCCCGTAAGGCAGCGCCTGGTGGCAACGCTGGCAGGTTGCGAGAGAGCCTTGGGTAGAGCAGGAGCTCTGCCCAGACGAACTAAAAACCTAGCCACAGAGCAGGAGGCGAATGGAAGCAAAAGGAACGTTGAATCAATAAAATAGGTAATAAGACGAGAGGAAATAGGATGACCAATTTTGTTTTAAAAAACAAAAACAAAAACAGAATAAAAGAGGAGGCAAGAAACTACAATGAAGACGCTGAAGTGGCCGGCTGAAGCTACGTGTGTGGACAGCTACTTATGGGCGGAGGAACTTGCAATATATACGGTAGTTCGGGAAGCGATTTAAGAACAGAGGATATGATAAGAGCAGTCAGCTGCTTATCTTTGAAGTTACGTCACACTAAGTTCCAAGGGTCAGAGGTGGAGGAAACACGCAGGTGACTCGCAAAGAGTAATAGAGGGAGAAGAGAAAGAAAGTAATAGGGAGAGTGATATAAAGTAATTTGGACTGAGAGAATAATTGAGAGTGAATTGAGAGTGGTTGTCATATTGCCATATTGTCGTATCTTTCCCGTTGACTCTCCTATGAAATCCATCTTGTATCAGAGGCAGTGACGTTTTCCTTCTTGTTTTGTCTGTATATTGTGATCTTTGGTTTTATTATTTTACATGAGAACTAACCACTTCAATTAATTAGATTATAAAATCGATGATACCATTGATTTTTCTCGAATTGAATCATGTGATTTCAGTCAACCCTTGAAATTCCCTAATTGGTTGATTGATTGTTCTCAGGTGAAATTACATGACTGCTTCCACTAATAATGAATTTCCTCGTTAATGTATCACAACCGTTACATGTCTAATTAATCCTCCATTCAGCAGATGATTATGATCCCCCTGGGGCACTAATTACCCCATGAATCCCTACTGCAGAGGCTAATTACCCTCATTAATCCTTTCTACAGGGGCTAATGACCCTAATCCATCTCTCCTGCAGATGACTACGTGCTGCCTGTGGAGGGACCGCTGGGCTCGGCGAGGACCTCCTTGGGCACCCTCCCCCCTCCCCCTCCCGGCGGAGCGTCCTGTGGGCACCGCCAGCGGAGGGAACGCTCGGCAGACCTCTGGTCGAAGAGGAACTTTGGGGGTCGGAGGAAGCGCTGGGGGGGGGGGGGGGGGGGGGAAGCTGCTTCCTCTCCCCCCACCTCTCTCTCGTCCGATTCTCCGGTTCTCCCACTCTCTCGCCCCCTCTCTCTCGCCCCCCCTCTCTCGCCCTCTCTCTCTCGGTCCCTCTCTCTCGCCCCCCCCTCTCTCGCCCTCTCTCTCTCGGTCCCTCTCTCTCGCCCCCCCTCTCTCGCCCCCTCTCTCTCGTCCCCTCTCTCTCACCCCCTCTCTCTCGCCCCCCCTCTCTCGCCCTCTCTCTCTCGGTCCCTCTCTCTCGCCCCCCCCCTCTCTCACCCTCTCTCTCTCGCTCCCTCTTTCTCGCCCCCTCTCTCTCGACTCTTCTGACATCTCCCCCCCCCCCCCCCCTTCCCGCATCCGTCCCTTGTCTATCCGCCGCTGCCCCCCCCCCCCCCCTCGTCTCACGATAAGAAGAATAAGAAGTGCTCAACCTGTGGCGAGGTGATGATAATAGTAATAAAAAATACAATATTGATAAAGATAATAAGTATAAGAATAAGAACATAATGTGCCGAGCCCACAGGAAGGGAAAGGTAACGATAATAATGATATAAAAAAGAAAATGATGATGATATAAAATAATAATAAGAGAATGAGAGAAATAAAAAAAGAGAACGAGAGAGGAAGAGATAATGGTTGTAATAGGAAGAAGTAATTATCGCAATATGAATAGTAATATCAATGATAACAGTAGTGATAATATGATAAGAGAAAGAGAAAAAAAAGAGAGAGAGAAGGAGAGTGACAATAAGAGGGAGATGCAATAATAAGAATGAGAATAGCAATACAATAATAACAAAGTAATGATAATAATGACAACAACACAAAAATGATATATGATAATGAAGAGAATGAGAGAGAGAGAATGAAAACGGGTAGAGATGATAATGAGAGTGAAAACGTAAAAGATACATGTAATAATAATGATATCATTCTAATAACATGACAATGGCAATGATTTTTATAGACTTCCAATTATCATTTAATAATCATCATTTGTTTTGTTTGTTAATCATTCACAATTTAAATGTTTTAGCATTATTGTTTCTATTATTTATTCATTTATTGTTTTCATTATTTTTATTCGTCATTTTTTATTATCTTATTATTCTATTTATTTTTATGATTTATGTTGTTTATGGTTATTCAGCATCTTTTATTATTGGACTTTTCCTTCAATTTCTTTTATTATTGAATTTTCTTTTATTATTGTTGTTATTATTTTTTTCTTATTATCCGTCATGTTTCTAGTTAATCGCATATAATTCTCTAATTAATCACTTTCGTTTCCCTTCCGCTCGTCTTTTCATCGGATTTTTAGGCTTCTCCCTTTTCTTTTTCTTCTTCTTTTATGTTTATGCTTCTCACATACATATACACACATACACATCCTCACGCAGTTAAACATATCCATGCAGCACACATACAGATAAAGAAACAGACAAGCACTTTCAAGCATACTGAAAACGCATATAAACACAGGCATATAAGTAGGATGAGAAGACATCTCCATAGGTAT
Organism: Penaeus chinensis; assembly: GCF_019202785.1. Taxonomy (NCBI): domain Eukaryota; kingdom Metazoa; phylum Arthropoda; class Malacostraca; order Decapoda; family Penaeidae; genus Penaeus; species Penaeus chinensis. The sequence continues at coordinate 16,042 of NW_025918055.1, read as the reverse complement.
CTATAGCACTGTCTTATCTCGGCTGACCCCACGGGAGGGCGTGCGGAGAGATGCAAAGGCAGAGGGAGGGAGGGGGAGAGGGAGGAAGGGAAGGACAGCGACAGGAGGGATGAGGAAGGAGAGACTTTTTACTGACAAGTATATTGAAACGAAAGCTTACATCATAAAGGATGAGGTAACATAAGGTTATCCTTATGTTCATCTTAATATGTCCCGGTATGGGTAAGTTAACAAGGAAGAATATGTAATGTATTCAAAATAGAAAAGTGCAAGCATTCAGTGTTATATGTTCACATATTGGTATAGTAATAAAACATGAGGAATATCCTTCTTCGTCTTGATGAGTCCTTTCCTGGACTCATATGATTATATAAAACACACAATATAAAATATATACATTTTATACACACAGTCTTTCCATTTGCTTTCATACTTCCCATAAACAGTCTGTGTTCATCGCCACATGCATTTATTGTCGGAAAGTGTCGCTCAGCTCAACCGCCTCGCCCTTCCTGACCTCGTCAAAGTCTAGCTGTATCCTGTATAGTGCTCCTTGCCTGTTAGAGAGTGTGCTTACACTTGATGTCCACCTCAAATTCCCTGGTCGCCTTCTTCGCAAGATAGATAGAAATCGTTAGGTAGATAGATAGAGAGAGGCTTGATCATTTTATAAGCTGCCAGCCCGGGTAGAAAACAGTTTTATTTCACACATACACAGCAGCATGCATGCACATGCACATACTCTTTCAGACACACGCATACGAATATACATCCACAAACACATTCAAAGACACAGCCAAACGCATACAAACAGGTATTTAAACACCACGCACGGAGAAAAAGAAATAGGCAAACACCCATGCACACAAACACATTCTAATACGCACATCTACAAACGTATACAAACACACTCATGTAGATACATATACTCACGCAAACACCTACACAGACACACCCAGACACACGCGGACAAATACAGGCACGCACACATACTGACAAGCACGCGCAAAGGCAGGTGTGAATTCTGTCTTGTGTGTCTCACAGAGGCGACGGCTTCCAGACAAATCTAACCAAAGGGAGGAAGTTCTAAGAAAACATAAAGTGTGTTTGTACGTATGCATATGCGTATTTATGCATATTAACAACATTTTTAGATGAACGTAAGCCAGTTGCCACGGCAATAAATTCGTCTCGCGAGCTAAGTCAAGCCGTTGCCGCTTATCTGGCGCTTATTTTTCGACGCCTGAGGTGTAGCGCATTGGTGTTGTTGCCGTAAACAAAGCGTCCTTTAGGCAAGCGGGGAAGAGAGAGGAAAAACTTGAGAGAAAAAAAAGGAAGAAAGGGAGAGACAGTGAGCAAGAGAACTCTTAGCTCTCTCAGTACACAACACAAAACCAGGGAGCCTTTTCAACGCATGCATTTTATCTGCAGATTTGCATCGATTGATGTCAAACATCACCGACGCGTTTCCGTTCCTGGGCTTATGAATGATGCGTTCGAAGGGCGGACAATAGCACAATAGCGGGAGAAGACTTTTCGTAAGTACTTGAAGCGCTGCCTTATCTCAGCTGAACCCAAGGGAGGGGGTGCGGAGGGATGCAATGGCAGAGGGAGGGAGGATTAGAAGGATTAGAGGGAAAGCGAAAGAGAGAAAGAGAGAAGGGGGGGGGGGGGCGATAGAGAAGACAGATGAAGGGGAAATGGGGAGAGAGACGGGGGGGGGGGGGGGGCAGAAAGGAACTAGAGGTGAAAGGAGGATAGCAAGTGAGAGTGGCAGAGGGAGAGGAGAGAGATAAGATACTTTATTTTCTTATCAGCTGCCGCCCCGACTAGACAAAGGAATGCACCAGGGATTCCTTTGCACCTTTGAGGACACCACCCCCTTTATTTAATTTTTTTTCTTTTCTCAAAGGAACCCATATTTTTAGTATATATGAATAGTTTTTAACGAAAAGTGTGCAGAGAAAATGAGAGAATGGCTGGGTCGGGGCTCGTGACACGCATGCTCCTCGCACGGGGCTGCGTCCCCTCCTCCCCAACCCCTGTGTCGCCGACTCGCGGAGTACGAATGAAAGCGTATCTTGCCCCGGCAATGACACTAGTTATTATTATTTTTTTAATTCTATGCATAGTATTATTTTTTCATATTTTTATCAATATTATCCTCTAGTCCAGGAAAGCTACATCATCAGTGGACACACACGTACATGTGCATGCACACATATACGTACACGCACACATATACATACATGCATACTTACACATACGCGCTCATATACACGTACAGGCACACATGCACGCACACACGTACACGGACACGCACATACAAGCACACTCACACATACATATACATGTACATATACTCGTACATAAAATATGTAATCACACATATCCGTACAAAAGCATAAACAGAAGCACACACAAACAAGCACACAATAAATACATATACTCATAACACACATACACACACTCATGTATACATACATGCATCATATACATACATGCACATCTACGTGCATACACATACACGTATACATGAACGCACATGATTTCATGTGTACACAGACATATACCAGCATACACACATGCACTCACATGTGCACACATAAAAGCACACGCACATGTACACGTACAAATACACTCACTTATGCACATATATTGTATACACATACGTACTCTTCCGCACACAACACTTACACATACTCATAACCCATATACACGCATGCACGCACATACACGAATCAGACACACACATATATCTACTTGTATGCAGTGTAAACACATACACATACACGAGCACGCACATGAATTCCTGGTCATAGTTCGAAGACATAAACAGGACCTTGAAGTAGTTCAAAAGCTTTGCATATTTATACTGAGGGGATTGTGCAAGTGCAAAGAGCCAGTCGCCCGAAAGGAGTCGAATTTGTTCGTATTCAATGACATCTTGACAAGTGCTTGGTTTCTTCCTTTTTATTGATCATCCCAATCATTAGATTCCCTTTTCGGCCGATTGCCTTGACCTAAATCGGACCACAAGTGAAGGAAAAGGTTGAATTAAGGAGACACGTGGAACGTGGTGGAGGGGCCTGTAGAGTTCGAGTGGCTTAATGCTACTAGAGGCTGGCATCCACAACTGAGCTTACCGCGACCAATGTACTAGAGTTGCGAAGGGTTGGCACAGTGTCAGTGGCACCTGCCCACGAGCTTGGCCCCGGGAAAGGCCCCGTAAAGCAGCGAGCTTGCAGCTCCTGGTGGCAGCGCTGGCAGGTTGCGAGACAGCCTTGCGCTTTGCCCAGACGACCTAAAAGCCTGGCCACTAGGCAGGAGGTGAATGAAAGCGAAAGCAACAATGAATCAAGAGGAAAAAGAATGAACAGTTTAAGAAAGATAAACAAGTAAAAAAGATAAAAATAAAAATGAATAAATCAATAAAATAAAAGTGTGACAAAGAAGCTGAAGCTACGTCTGTGGACAGCTACTCATACGGTAGTTCGGTAAACGTTTAAAGAACAGATGATAAGAAAGAGCAGTCACGTGCTTATCTTTGAAGTTACGTCACACTATGTTCCCAGGGTCAGAGGTGGAGGAAACACGCATTTGTCTCGGAAAGATTAAAAGGGAGAGAGAAAGAAATAGAGAGATGGAAAGAGAAAGGAAGAGAGTAACTAGGAGAGTGAGAGAAAGTAATTGGGAGATTGAAAGAATAATTGAGGGTGAAGAGAGAACGTGATTGGTAGAGTGAGAAGTAATTTTGAGTGAAAGAGAGGGAAAAAGTAATTGAGAGAGAGAGAGTAAATAGGTGAGAGACAGAGTGGGTGAGGAAGAGAGGAGGTGAGGCGGGAAGAGAGAGAGATAGCGAGAGTTAGAATGGGAGAGAAAGAGAGAGAGTGAGTCAGGAGGAAGGAAGATAGCGAGAATGAGAGGGAGAAATTCAAGGAAATAAACACATAAATAAACACAACAGCACGCGTAAGGAGGATGAAAAGACTTCAAGACTGACGACAAGGAGAGCGTGTGGAGGGATGGAAAAGCAGGCAGAGATAGGGAGGGAGGGAAGGAGAGACACAAAGTGAGAGATTCGGAAGAGGAGGGGAGAGATGCAGCCTAAGAAGAGAGAGATGAAGAGGGTTGGATAGGGTGGGAGAGGAGAATTGAGAGAAAAAGAGACGGAGAGACACACAGAAATGGTTGTAGAAAGAGAGATACAGAGTGAAAGAGAGCTGGGGAGGGGGGGAAGAGAGGGATAGGGGTTAGGAAAGAGATAACGAGAGACAAAAAGAGAGGGGAGGTAAGGGAGAAAAGTGAGAGAAAGGGGGGAAGAGAGAGGGAGAGAATCAGAGAGTAAAACAGTAAAACACATGAAACGATAAAACACAAACACGATTAAAACAAACGATAAAACAAACTGGAATACATACACAAATAAGAGACAGTATAATGAATAGTACAAAGGGAACTTAAAACATTAAATTACGAACTATGAAACAATGCACTTAATAAAACAAACGATACAATGAAAATAAAACGAATTATAAAAATAAAATAGAAAGCTAGACAAAAGTAACATAAAATGAAACCATACAAGCAAAAATCAACGAACGATGAAACAGCAAAAATGGAACTTGGGTAAAACAAATACAATTATACCCTAAGATAAGAAAGCACCGATCACTAAGTCACTTTTGGCCGAACAAATATCCCACAAATTGTCTTATCTCCAAAATTAAAAAAATACCCCCACGACCGCTTAACTGGACAGGGGAAGCCCGTTCCGGGGTTCCTCAGACTGTCGGCTTAGCAGGCCAGTAGCAAAATCCCCCCCTTTGTTCTTCCTTGCTTCCCGCGTCACCTTGTGGGCGGGAAAAGGAGCTAGTTATGGTTCTTTAAAATCAATAATAAAGACCTTAATACTGAACATGTTTAAAGTAATAAATAAAAGGACATAGGATTAAGATAACTATTTTAAATATTATTTTACTTGGTAACGAACCGTAAAATACTTAAATATATAGAGAACATTAAAAGTTTGATTTGGAATTCAAAATAGATTAATAAATAAATTAATACTACCAATTTTGTAAGTATTTAAAATGGGCAACCGTGATCTTTATGAATATATAATTTATATATATATATATATATATATATATATATATATATATATATATATATATATATATATATATATATTAAAATGTAAAATAAATGGGCTTAGGTGCTTTGTCCTCTACGGGCAGGAAAGTCAGATAAACAATAAAAATATAATTTAATTGGTAAAATAAAAATTGGCAGTGGTAATCGTGTGGGTGTGGTGTGCGCGGGCATCCTCCTCACTCGCGAGATAAAGGTGGTTTTGTTGGGACCTGGAGGTGATGTTGCCGGCCTGAGGACGTGTTATACTATAGCTGATGATGCATGGGGAGGCTTCGGTGCTGCAAAGCCGCCTCCGCAACCCCCATTGAAAATTTACAGCGAAACTGTCGCCTGTGTGAGAGTTGGAGGTGAGATGAGATTTTCTTATATCGTATTACTTCCTGCATTGATGACTAAAGATCGACGAGGTCAATCACTACAAGAGGGGCTCGGAAAGGGGAAATAAGCGAACATACCGAATGGAAAAGACACAGAATAATCACGCATAGTGACAATAATCAGGATCATAACGATAGTTCAGGATTCCATCTCTCCGTCGAGGTTGAATAGCGACGTGCGACAGGATTTTTTTTTTGCGAAGTCATCTTGCCCAGCAGAGCTACGGTATCTGTGGATTCTGCTAACGTAGTTTTAGATTCTGTGACGATTCTCTTCTATTCTCTCCCACACACACAATTTCCCTTGTATTTTCTCTCTTTTTCTTTTATTCTTATGTTCTCTCTCTCTTTCTCCTTCTCTCATGTTCTCTTATATTCTCTGCCTCCCTTCTATTCTCTGTGGGATGAAGTTGACATTCCATGATAAGGGTCCAAGGACACTTCCGTGAGGTCCGCTGCCTCTCGCCGGACGTTCCCTGGAGGACTGGCCTTCAAGGGCGGATTGGAGAGTCCTTCCGTGGAGGCAGCCCTCTATTCGTCCTAATTACTGATGGAAACACTTGCGAAATCTGCCTTTGATTCGGAAAGCGTTTAAAGACACGCAGCGTAAGGTGATAACACTGATAAGAATGAGCAGCCAACTACTTATGTTTCTAGTTACGTCACTATAAATGACAGAGACAAAAATTAGTCAATAACGTGAGACAGAATAATTGAGTGAAAGAGAGAAAGTCATTGAGAAAGGGGAGAGTATTTGGGTAAGCGATAGAGAGTGAGTAATTGAGTGAGTGAGGGAGACAGAATTAGTGATTGAGTAAAGAGTGAGTAAAAGAGAGGGACTAACTGGGCAAGTGAGAAAGATAGGGAGAGAGTAAACGAGTGAGATGCAGAGAGACTAAATGAGTGATAGAAAGGGAATGAGAAATAGGAGATAAACCTACCCATAAAATTAAAGACAAACACAGTCAGAGAAACACACAGATAAGCACTTACACATAGTGACGGGTACACACAAACGTATGTGTGATTTCTTTCTGAATGAGGTGTGAATTCCGTCTCTCTGAAGTGAATTCCCTATAGGTGAAGTGAGGTGTGTATTCTGTCTAGACGAAGTGAATTCCCTCTATGTGAAGTGAAATGTAAATTCCGTCTCTCTGAAGTGAATTCCGTCTTTGTGAATTGAAGTGTGAATTCCGTCTCTCTGAACGGAATTCTATCTTTGTGAAATAAAGCGTGAATTCCGTCTCTCTGAAGTGAATTTCGTCTATGTAAAATGAGGTGTGAATTCCGTCTTTCTGAGGAGAATTCCGTCTGTGCGAAGTGAAGTGTATATACCGTCTCTCTGAAGGGCGTTCCTTCTGAAGTGAGGTGTGACTTCCGATTGATGTCAAACTTCCTCTCCTGGGCTTCTGAATGATGCGTTCGAAGGGCGAACACAACAGCACACGTAAGCAGGATGAGAAGGGGTAATAAGGGGTAATAGAGACTGAGAGTCAAAGAACAAATGACAAAGAGAGAACGAAAGAGAGGGGGGAGGGTAAGGGAAGAGAGTTAATGAAAGAGGGAAGGGGGGGGAGGGGGAAAGAGAGAGAGAGACAGATAGATAGCGTTGGGAAAGAGGTAGAAGAATAAAGAGTGAAAGCGATAGGCTTTATCTTTTTATCAGCTGCCGCCCTGCTAAACAACACACATATACCCATGGAAACACACACACTCATGGAAACGTATACATACATAGACAAGTGCATTCAAACACACACAGACAAACGCAAACAGTCAGGCATATAAGCAGGATGATGCTTCTCCATAAGTATCTATAGAACTGTCTAATCTCGGCTGACCCCAAGGGAGGGCGTTCGGAGGGATCCAAGACCGAAGGAGGGAGGGAGGGAGGGAGGAAGGGAAGTTTATTGAAACGAAAGTTTACATTATAAAGGATGAGGTAACTTAGGTTATCCTTATGCTCATCTTAATATGTCTGGGTGTGGGCTCAAATTTCACACTCAAACCTTAGGTATGTCAAAAGATAAGAATATGTATGTTACTTCAGATGCATAGAGTCGAATGCTTGGTCTCAGAAGAATGATTAAAATATCAACTTCGAGGAAAACTGCACAAGCCATTATAGTGTCAGCAGGAGTAACAGCCTAGTACCTGTGTATATTCATCAGGTACAATTAAACTAATGGTACCAACCCAAGATATCGCCGCTTATCTGCCGCATCGGTGTTGCCTTAAATAGTAGCGTTCTTTAGGCGGTCCTTCCCTCCGTTTGTTGTCTGTGCGTGAACGTTGTCCTGAGCAACTCGGCAGCTCCCCACACTGGCACGACTCCGTGTGCTAATGTAAACAAAGCCGCCACGTGGCTGCTGAAGGAGAGGCAGGCCAGTGAGGGTCGGCGCTTGAGGCGAGACGCGCTCGGGGGGTCGGGGGGAGGAGAGTGTTGGATGGTAGAGCAAGGGAGGGAGGGAGAGGAGAGAATGAGAGAAGAAGAGAGAACCAGGGAAATGGAGAAAAGGAGAGGGAAAGAAAGATGGAAGGAAGAGAGGGCAAAAGATGATAGAGAATCAGAGAGAGATAGAGAGTGAGGGAGAGTTTCGGCGAAAAGGAAAAAGAAAAGTATTTAACGAGAGAGAGTCCGTGCGAGGGATAAAGATTAGGAGGAGGTTAGAGATATATGTGGAAAGAATGATACTGTGAGAGGGAGAGGGAGCAATAAAAAGGAAAAAAAAAGTCAGAGAGAGAAAGATGGAGAGAAAGTCTTGCGAGAGCAAAAAGAGAAAGCAAGACAGGGAAGGGAATTGAGCGAGATAAATAGAGAAAAATCTTAGCTCTGTCTGTACACTTAACACAAAACCAGGGAGCCTTTTCATCGTAAACATTTATTCTGTAGATGTAAATCGATTGATGTCAAACATCACCAAAACGTTTCCGTTCCTGGGCTTGTGAATGATTCGTTCGAAGCGCGAACAACAGCACACGTAAGCAGGATGAGAAGACTTTTCAGAAGTATTTATAGCGCTGCCTTATCTAGGCTGACCCCAAAGGAGGGGGTGCAGAGGGAGGGAGGGAGTGAAGGAGAGAGAGAGAGAGGGAGAGAAGGATTAGAGGGGAAAACGGCAGACAGAAAGAGAGAGGGAGAAAAAGAGTGAGAGAAAGGCGGGGGAGGGGCGAGAGAGAAGGGAGAGGAAGGGGAAATATGGAGAGAGAGGGGGGGGGGGAGGGATGAGAGATAAAAGACTTTATCTTCTTATCAGCCGCTGCTCTGAGTAGACAATAGTACACCTTGCACCAGTGATTCCTTTGCACATTGGAGGACCCCCCTTTAATATCTTTATCTATTCCAAGTAACCCTTGTTTTTAATATATGTGTATCCCTTTTAAATAAAAGTGTGCAAAAGAGATGAGAGAACGGCTGGGTCGGGGCTGGTGACACGCATGCTCCTCGCACGGGGCTGCGTCCCCTCCTCCCCAACCCCTGTGTCGCCGACTCGCGGAGTACGAATGAAAGCGTTTCCTGCCCCGGCAATGACACTAGTTATTTCTTATTTCTATGCATATTATCACAGTTTTTTTTATTTCTTAATTCTGTCCATATTATTATCTAATCCAGTAAAGCTACAGCATCTGTGGACACACACACATACATGTATATGCACACATACACATACGCCCTCATATACACGTACAGGCACACATGCATGCCCACACGTAGAAGTACACGCTCATACAAGTACAATCACACATACATGTACACACACACATACCCGCACAGAAGCACCCACACACGCATTCAAGCACACACGCACGTACACGCACATATACATGCACACACACTCATGTATGTATACTATAAAAGTACACATGCATACAATAATCACATGTACTCATAACACACATACTCACACACGTGTACATAAATACATCACACACATCTACGGGTATACAGATACACGTATACATGTATGCAAATGATTTCATGTGTACACGGACGCTTACCAGCAAACACACATGCACTCACAAGTGCACGCATAAAAGCACATGCACATGTACACTTACACATACATGCACACTCATTCATAGACCTATAATGTACACACGTACTCTTGTACACACAACAGTTAAACATACTCATAACACATACACACACACACACATCAATGTGTATACAGTGTATACACATACACGTACACATGCACGCACATGAATTCTTGGCCATGGTTCGAAAACATAAACAGGACCTGGAAGTAAGAAAGAGTGAGCCAGAGAACTGGAAGAGGTCAAGATCTTTGCATAATCATACTGAGGATATTGTACAGCAAAGAGCCAGTCGCCCGAAAGGAGTCGAATTTGTTCCTGTTCTCTGACACCTTGACAAGTGTTTGGTTTCTTCCTCTTTATTGATCATCCCAATCATTAGATTCCCTTTTCGGCCGAATGCCTTGACCTAAATCGGACCACAAGTGAAGGAAAAGGTTGAGTTAAGGAGTTTAGTTTAGTCCTTTATTTACCACCCTGGCTAACTGCACAGGCGTGGGCAAGCTGTGGTACATTTATTGCATGGTCATAACATTACATAGTGTTACATTTGAATTTTAGCCAAAACATTGCTATGAGTAGTTTATCAGTTTAGGGAAAAGAACAATTGCACAGTCCTTTATCCACTCATCTACCACGCCGGCATGTAGCTTGGGCGTGGGAAAGCATTAATACATTTTATATTCGGTTATGTGATACTACATTCCAAATTTAGGATACAACATAAGTATATCTTCTAAGACATCAGATGATATGAAGTAGTTACATAGTTCTCCGTACCTCATGCTAGGTGGCCTGAAAGGCTGTATCACATGGCACTCTGAGATATAATGTACAAGTGTTCGCTTATATTCTTCATTACACAGTTTACACTTAGTTTCTTCGACATTACAAACTGTACTGACCTGCCAATACAATCTATATCCAAGCCTGATTCTTGCAATCACAACATCACACTGTCTTGTTCTTGTTTTAGATAAACCATAGATGAAGGAATCTTGCCTAAACCGGTCATAGTGCTTTATGCTACAGCTTTCAGGGCGTTGAGAATTAATCAACTCAGTCAAGTCCTCTCTGAAGGAAGTTTTAATGATGTAGAAAATCCTAGAAAGAGGTATCCCAAGATCTATGTCCACACTTTGTTTGTCACATGCTGACTTTGCTAGGCGATCAGCATGATCATGCCTAGGGATTCCAACATGCGATGGAATCCACACAAAACCTATATTATGGCCTCGTTCTTTTGCACGATACACGTGTATCCTGATGTCATTTGCAATATTTCCCGCATCTTTGTCTAGAGTGGTCAGAGCCTGGAGAGCACTCTGTGAATCGCAGAAAATGACCCCTGAGCCTTGGTTCAATAGAAATTCGGTGGCCATGAGTATTCCTGCCAACTCGGTTTGCATAGTGCTAGCCCAGTCATGAACCCTCCTACAATCCTGGTGCTGCAAAATGTTGTTTTTATATACAACAAAAGCGCATCCTGCTCTGCTCCCAGACTGCAAGGATCCGTCAGTGTAGCATTCATATGCATTGGAAAGAGTGTCTAGATGCTCATTTATAATTGCAAGTGCATACTGTTTAAGTATAGCAGGGGGGGCACTGTCTTTTTTTGGGGGGCAGTCGTATAATATACACTTAGGTCCGACATTTTCCACGGTGGTACAGAACGTCCATGTAGGGTCTTAGTTATGGGAATGTTCAGCTGAGCTAAGTGTTTACACGTCACTTGTTACCATGGATTTGAGTATGAATCGGTGTTGTTATTCAAAGTTAGCTCTTCTATTCTGTGTTTTAGTTGTCTTTGGAACTCTGTACAATGGAGGGGTTCTCTAATTGATTTGACACTAAATGTGGTATTTATGTATAATATTCTTTCATAAACAGAAGGCAAATTAAGTTCTGTTCTCATATTCACAATCCTTGTTGTTCTAGGGGCACCAAGAATGATCCTCATGGCTTCATTTTGGACACTTTCTAGACTAGTCAACTCTGATTCCTTGAACAAGTTTAGTTTTTAGTTTAGTCCTTTATTTACCACCCTGGCTAACTGCACAGGCGTAGGCAAGCTGTGGTACATTTAATGCATGGTCATAACATTACATAGTGTTACATTTGAATTTTAGCCTATAACATTTCTATGAGTACTTGTATCAGTTTAAGGAAATGAACAATTGCACAGTCCTTTATCCACTCATCTGCCTCGCCGGCATATAGCTTGGACAATACGAGTGGAACGTGGCAGAGGGGACCGTAGAGTTTGAGTGACTTAATGCTACTAGAGGCTGACATCCACAACTGATCTCAATCAATAAAATAGGTAATAAGACGAGAGGAAATAGAATGACCAATTTTGTTTTAAAAAACAAAAACAAAAACAAAATAAACGAGGAGGCAAGAAACTTCAATGAAGACACTGAAGTGGCCGGCTGAAGCTACGTGTGTGGACAACTACTTATGGACGGAGGAACTTGCAATATATACGGTAGTTCGGGACGCGATTAAAGAACAGAGGATATGATAAGCAGTCAGCTGCTTATCTTTGAAGTTACGTCACACTAAGTTCCAAGGGTCAGAGGTGGAGGAAACACGCAGGTGACTCGCAAAGAGTAATAGAGGGGAGAAGAGAAAGAAAGTAATAGGGAAAGTCATATAAAGTAATTTGTACTGAGAGAATAATTGAGAGTGAATTGAGAGTGGTAGTCATATTGCCATATTGTCGTATCTTTCCCGTTGACTCTCCTATGAAATCCATCTTGTATTAGAGGCAGTGACGTTTTTCTTCTTGTTTTGTCTGTATATTGTGATCTTTGGTTTTATTATTTTACAACCCTTGAAATTCCCTAATTGGTTGACTGATTGTTCTGAGATGAAATTGCATGACTACTTCCACTAATAATGAATTTCCTAGGTAATGTATCACAACCGTTACATGTCTAATTAATCCTCCATTCAGCAGATGATTATGATCCAACTGGGGCACTAATTACCCCATGAATCCCTACTGCAGAGGCTAATTACCCTCATTAATCCTTTCTACAGGGGCTAATGACCCTAATCCATCTCTCCTGCAGATGACTACGTGCTGCCTGTGGAGGAACCGCTGGGCTCGGCGAGGACCTCCTTGGGCACCCTCCCCCCCTCCCCCTCCCGGCGGAGCGTCCTGTGGGCACCGCCAGCGGAGGGAACGCTCGGCAGACCTCTGGTCGAAGAGAAACTTTGGGGGTCGGAGGAAGCCTTCCGTGGGGGGGGGGGGGGGGGGGAAGCTGCTTCCTCTCCCCCCACCTCTCTCTCGTCCGATTCTCCAGCTCTCCCTCTCTCTCTCGCCCCCTCTCTCTCGCCCCCTCTCTCTCGTCCCCTCTCTCTCACCCCCCTCTCTCGCACCCCCTCTCTCACCCTCTCTCTCTCGCTCCCTCTCTCTCGCCCCCTCTCTCTCTCCCCCCTCTCTCGCCCTCTCTCTCTCGCTCCCTATTTCTCGCCTCTTCTCTCTCGCCCTCTCTCTATCGCTCCCTCTCTCTCGCCCCCTCTCTCTCGCCCCCTCCCTCTTGGTCCCTCTCTCTCGCCCTCTCTCTCTCGCTCCCTCTTTCTCGTCCCCTCTCTCTCGCCCCCTCTCTCTCGCCCCCTCTCTCTCGCTCCCTCTCTCTCGCTCCCTCTCTCTCTCCTCTCTCTCTCGCCCCCTCTCTCTCGCCTATCTCTCTCGCTCCCTCTCTCTCGCCTCTCTCTCTCGCCCCCTCTCTCTCGCCCCCTCTCTCTTGCCCTCTCTCTTTCGCCCCCTCTCTCTCGCTCCCTCTCTCTCGCTCCCTCTCTCTCGCCCACTCTCTCTCGCCTCTCTCTCTCGCCCCCTATCTCTCGCCCCCTCTCTCTCGCCCCCTCTCTCTCGCTCCCTCTCTCTCGTCCCCTCTCTGTCGCGCCCTCTCTCTCGCTCCCTCTCTCTCGCTCCCTCTCTCTCGCTCCCTCTCTCTCGCTC
>NW_025918054.1:0-16300 GCF_019202785.1 Penaeus chinensis | reverse complement strand
ATCTATATATATATATATTATATATATATATATATATATTATATATATACACACAAACACACAATACACATTGTACCAGAACACACACACAACATAAAAAAAAAAACTTCATAACTTTTTATGCAATTTGATCAAATTGCAATACAAATAATCATATGACTTATAGTTCTGATGTCTCTAAATTGTTTACGAACGGTAATTAGATAAAACTTATGAATCCTTATAAAAATTTAAAAAAGCCACTTTCAAGAAACTCCAAGATAGAGTTATTAGGATTTTTTGTTTTACTTTAATGGAAAAAACTTTACAAAACAATTCGAGGTGTGTTTGGGGGGAAGCCCTTTAAAAGCTGATTTTTTTGTGGTCCCTTGGAGAAATTTGGGTTGTAGAAAAAAAAGAAGGCTTATATATTTTTGTTTTCCATTTTCCCTTTTCTGATTTCTCTCTCTCTCTCTCTCTCTCTTTTCTCTCCTCTCTCTTTCTCTCTTCTCTCTCTTTCTTCTTCTCTCTCTCTCTCTCTCTCTTCCTCCCCCCACTCTCTTTCTTCTCTTCTTCCTCTCTCTTCTTTTTCTTTCTCTCCACTTCTCATCTCTCCTCTCTCTCTTCTCTTCTTCTTCTTCTCTCTCTCTCTTTTCTCTCCTCTTCTTCTCTCTCCTTCTCTCTCTTCCCTCTCTCCTTTCCCCCTCTCTCTTCTCTCTCTCTCACTCTCACTCTCTACCTTCCCCCTTTCATCCCCCCCCTCTCTCTCTCTTTATTCCCGCTTGCAATTAAAAATGTGTGTTATACATATAGCATATGTTTTTATATTTCCTCCACATACTTTTAAAACTTAAATGTATATATATATTATATTATATATATATATTTTAAATTTTTATAAAACACCATATATATATATTTTATATATTAAATTTTTAAATACATAATTTTAAAATATATTATATTTATTTTATATAATTATATAATATATTAAAATTGTATATATATAAAAATTATATATTTTAAAATATATATATATATATATGTGATGTAGTTGTATGTATGTACAAAACCCACACACCCACACACAACACATTCAATACACACACACACTACACAGCATATATATATATATATATTATATATATATTTATATTTATATATATATTATTTATATATAATTTTATGTATGTAGTATGTATGTGTGTACACACACCCACCACAACACACACACACACAACCACACCCCAACACACACACACACACGCAGTCACACTCACACACCGACATTAAAATATATATATATAATTTTAAAATATATATATATTATATATATTATTATATATATATATTCTAAAAAACAAAATATAAAAGGGAAAGAGGAAAAAACAAATATATTCGTTGCGTTTTTATCAATTCATTTTTTTCTTATCCCCAATTTCCCCCGCCTTTTTTTCAAGAGAGTGAGAGAGAGAGAGAAGAGAGAGAGAGGAGAGAGAGAGAGAGAAGAGAGAGGAGAGAGGAAAAGAGAGAGAGGAGAGAGAGAAGAGAGAGGAGAAGGAGAGAAGAGAGGAGAGAAAGAGGAAGAAGAGAGAGAGAGGAAAGGGAAGAGTAAGGAGAGGAAGAGAGAAAGAGAGAGAAAGGGAATGAGAGAGGGAGGAAAGAGAAAGAGGAAGGAGGAGGGGAGAGAGAGAGAGAGAGAGAGAGGAGAGAGAGAGAGGGAGAGGGAAGAGGAGAGAAAAAGAGAGAGAGAGAGGAGGAGAGGGGGGGGGCGTTTTGAATAACAATAAAAATTCTTCGTCTTTTTTTTCTTTCTCTTTCTTTTATTTCCCCTTCCTGGGGTTCTTTTTCCCCTCTTTTTCATTTCTTTTTTTTTTTTATTTGTTTTCTTTTTATTTATTTATTTCTTACCCTTTCATTATCATTGTTACTATTTTTTTTATCCTCTTATTATTTTGTTTTATCTCATCCTTATTATCATATTAATATTTTTTATCTTTATCTTATTTTTATTAGTTATGATCTTATTACTATTACTATTATCAATATCATTATTTTTATTGTTATTTAATCATTTTATCATTTAATAAAACATTTCATTATATTTTGTTATTACTTTTTTATCATTATTAAATTACTATTATAATATATTAATATTATCATCTTGTTGTCATTTTATTGCATCTTTTATTATACCATTGTTATGCCATTAGCATCATCATTATCATCATTAATTTATTATCATTATATTTGTTTTTTTTTTTATCAATATCTTTACTAGTTGCTGTCATTATTTTTCATTATTTTTTATCATTATCATTTTTCATTTTCTGTCATGATTATTATGTTGTTTTTGTTTTTTCTCATCTATCATCAATTTTTTCATTATTTCATTTTTAAAATAATACTACCTTATCATCTTATTTCATTACTAAATAAATTCTTTTTTTTTATCATCATCATCATCATTTCATTATCTTTTTTTCCTAAACATATTTTTTTTTTTCTGTCTTGAATCTATTTTGTTAGTTAAGCTTTTTGTGTATCTTCCTGCCTCTTTTACAAGAACAAAGTCTGGTGTGGAGGGAAAACTGTGGGGTTTGCCTTTCCCTTGGAGAATTTCGCGCAACTTTTTCAAATTGAGATTGAGAAAGTGTTTAAAAATGTAAAGACTTTGGTAGGGAAAATTGCAAAGCGGAATAAAGAGAGAAGGGGGGGGGGAGAGGAAGAGGGTGAGGGGAGAGAGTGAGAGGAGGTGGAGAGAGAGAGAAAGAGAGAGAAGGAGGAAAGAGAGAGAGAAGAGAGAGAGAGAGAGGAGAGGAGAGGAGAGGGGAGAGAGAAGAGGGGGGGGGGAGAGAGAGAGATAGAGAGAAGAGAGAGAGAGAGAAAAGGGAGGGGAAGGGGAAAGAGAGAGAGAGAGAGAGAGAGTTAGAGAAGAGAGAGGGGAGGGGGAGAGAGAGAGGAGGAGAGAGGGGGAAGGGAGAAGAGAGAGGGGAGAGAGAAGGGGGAGAGAGAGGGGAGAGAGAGGTGGGAGAGGGGGAGATGGGAAAGGGAGGCATGGGGAAAAGGAGAGAGAGAGAGGGGGGAAAGAGGGGAGGAGGAGGGAGAGGGAAAGAGAGAAAAAGAGGGAGAGAGGAGAGAAGAGGCCGGGGGGGAAGGGGAAAAGGAGGGGGAGAGGGAAGATGAGGGGGATAAAGTAGGAGAGAAAAAGGGAGAGGAGAGTGGAGAGAGAGAGAGAGAGGGGGAAGAGAGAAAAGAGAGGAGAGATAGAGAGAGAGGGAGGACCGACTGAGAGGAGAGGAGGAGGATCGGAAGGAGGGGGACAAATTTAAAAGGAGAGGGAGAGGAGAGAGGAGGGGAGGGGGGGGGGAGATGGAAAAAGGGAAAGAGGAATGGGGGAGAGAGGAGAGAGAGAGAGAGGGAATTTTTGAGAGAGAAAAAGGAGAAAGACGAAGAGAGAGAGAGGAGAGGGAAGGAGAGGAGAGAGAAAAGAGAGGAGAGGAAGAGAGGGAGAGATGAGAGAGAGAGAAAAGAGAGAGAAAGAGAAGAAAGGGAGGAGAGGACGAGAGAGAGGGGAAAAAGAGAGGGGAAAAAGGGAGAGAGGGGGAGGGGAGAGAGAGAGGAGAGAAGAGGGGGAAGAGAGAGGAGGAGAAAACAGATAGAAGTAGAGGGGAGAAAAGGAGGGGAGAGAGAGGGAGAAGAGGAAGAGAAGAAGAGAGAGGGGGGGAGAGGGGGAAAAGGAGAAAGGAAGAGGAATAGGAGAGAGGAGAGAGGAGAGGGGGGAAAAGAGAGAGAAAGATGGAAAAGAGAGGGGAGAGGAGAGGGGAAGAGAGAGGGAGAAAGAGAGAAAAGAAAAGGAGGAAGGGGGAAGAGAGAGGAGAGAGAGGAGAAAATGGAGAGAGAGAGAGAGAGAGGGAGGGGAGAGGGGGGGAGGGGAAAGGAAAGGAAGGGAAATTGGGAGAGGGGAGAGAGAGAGGGGGGAGAGAGAGAGAGAAAGAGAGAAGAGGGAAGAGAGAGGAGAGAGAGAGGATGGGAGAGAGAGGATGAGGGGGGTAGAGGGGAGAGGGAGAGAGAAAAGAAGATTGAGGGAGGAAAAGAGAGAAAAGGAGGACCAAAGGGAAGGGTTTGGGTTGACTTTCACATTGATATCGAGTTTTAACTCCCTTTTATTTATCCCAAAAATTTTCCCCAAAACCCCGTGTTAAAAAACGAACCCCAAAGAATTTGGGCTGAAATTTCCACCAAAATCTTCTAGTTATACAGTTTTAAAGATATGCAAAGAAGGTTTTTTTGGTTGTTTGAGAAAAAAAAAAACAAACAAAAAACAAAAAAAAAAAACTTAATTTTAAAAAGGGGATTTTGTTTTCACACAACACCTTTCTTTCCTTTTTTTTTATTTTTTTTTTGTCTTTTTTTTAACCCCAAATATGATTTTCCCTTTGTCTTTAGTTAAAATTTATTCTATTTATCCTTTCCTTCCCGTCGTTTATATTTTTTTCCCCAGTCTTGTATTTTTTTCCTCTTCTTCCTTTTCTCTCCTCTCTGCCCCTCTTTTAGTGGTAATATCCGACTTTTTAGTGATTTTTAGCGTTTTTTCTTGTAGCTGGAATATTAAAAAGGGTTTTTAAAATGGGGGTTTTGAAGTGTGGGTGCAGTGAAAGTTTTTTCATCTGTGTATCCCCCTGTCTATTATTTTTCTATCTGTCTTATCTCTTTGTCATATAAAATTTTAAATTCACCACATACGAACACACAAATAAGGGTATATTTTATTTATATATTATATTTTAGATATTATAAATATATATAAATATTTGTATATTTTTACATACATACACACCACACAAACACCCCCACACACACACTTTCCCCAAAACACCACACACACACACACACACACCCACTTTTATATATATATGTATTATATATTTAAATTTTTTTATATTTTATTTTATTTATTAATTATATACATACACACGAAACACAAAAACCCCGACCATAGGGAAAAATAATATTTTTTTATTAATTTTAACAATATTACCACCAAACCACACAACCACACACACCCCAAACACACCACCACACCACTCACACAAAAAATATATATATTATAAAATTTTATATATATAAAAAAATTTGATTTTAAAAATTTTTATATATGTATATATTTTGTAATAATATGTCTATAATGAATATTTAAGACATATTTTATATTTTAAATGTTTTTATATATACCTATATTATATATATATATATTTATAAAATAATATATATATATACATAAAACACAAAAAACACCACACCCCCCATATTTTTAACCTATTTTATATAAAAATTTTTTTACAATTTATAACCCCACCACACACACCCCCACCCCAAACCCCCACACAAAACACACCAAACACACACACGTACCACCAAAACCCGGCAAACAAAAAAATACTTTCCCATCTATCTATTATCTATTATTATCTATTATCTATTATCTATATTAAAATATATAATTTTATATGGCATTTTATATGTAAATAACACCAACACACCCCCACACACCCCAAAATAAAAATTTTAAAAATTTATTAAAATATATTTTAAAATAATATATTTATTAATATACATATTATGTAGGGGTCTGTCATTTACATATATAAATTTTAAAAACAGACACACACGAACACACACATATACAAAGGGTTTTTATATCCTGTATATATTTTTATTTTTATATTTATTTATATAATTATATAAAATTTTTTACCTATATATATATTTATAATTATATACTATATTTATACACACACAAAATTATATTAAAATATATATATTTATATTTATTATACATATATTTATATATATTTTTATAGTATGTTATAATACATATTTTATATATTTTTATATTTTATATATATAATTATATATATTTATGGTGTGTATTGTGATGTGTATGTGGAGTGAAAGGGGTGTGTGTGTGTGTGTGTGTGTTGTGGGGTTTGTTTTTGTGTGTGTGTGTGTTGTGTGGATATTAATTTAAAACATTTCATATATAGGGTTTTAATTTTACATTATTTTTTATATATATATATATAAAATTTCATATATATGTATTTATATATACACCTAACATATCTAGTATCCCTTTTGTTATTTCTTCTACTATCATCTTATGTACTTTTTTAAAAGTAATTCACCACACACGAACACACATATATACAGGGTTTTTTATTTTAAATTTAATTATTATAAATTTTAAAAATAAGATATATATAATTTTAAAATTTTAAAATTTTTTTTATACAAAATTTATTTTAAAATATAAAATTTTTTGTATAAATGATATTAATTTTTTATATATAATTTTTATTTATATTTATATATATATATATTTTATATGTATATCTCTTGGGGTGTGTGTGTTATGGGGGGTATTATTGTGTATATATTATTTTAACGAGAGAGACTATGGGCCCTGTGGAGCTTAAACCAGCCCCGGAGTTTCTTTTGCGTTTCCAAAAGTAAGTACAGGGTTATAAAGAAAAATGAAGGATGTGAAAGCCCATATGTTCCCAAGTCAGCCTTTTACACCCCGAGCGGGGCCACCTGGCAAGGGTGGGAGTTATGGGGGTTCCCAGTTTTAATCCAAAAACTTTGCCAGAAAATATTTTGGTTAATGGTGCTGCACGGATGGAGTTGCAACAGGGGAAGAGTTTGGGGGGGGGGGGGGTTGAGGGAAGGGGAAAGGGGGGGGAAAGGAGGGGAAGGGGAAGGGGGGAGAGGGGGGAGGGTGGGTGGGGTAGGGGGGAGGAAGGGAGGGGGAGGGAGGGAGGGGGGGAGGGGGGGGGAGGGAGGGGAGAGAGAGGAAAGAGAGAGGGAGAGGAGAGAGAGGAGAGAAAGAGGGGGAGAGGAGGAGAGAGAAGAGAGATAGGATAGATAGAAGAGAGAGAGAGGGGGAGGGAGAGAGAGAGAGGAAAAGGAGAGAGAGAGAGAGGGAAAGATAAACACACAAAAGGACACACACCAAACACAAACAAATACACCAAAACACAAAAACCCCACACACAAAGAGAGAGAAAGAGAGGAAGATAAAACACCCCCCACACAACCAAAAAAAACCCACTAATTATATTTTTTTGTTAATAAAAAAAATATTTATAATTTTTATATATTTATATATATATATATATTTTATTTTATATATATTATATTTTTTATATTAAGAGAGAGAAGGGAGGAAGAGAGGAGACGAGAGAGAGAGGAGAGAAGGGAGGGAGAGTGAGAGAGAGAGGGGAGGAGAAAAGGGGAGAGAGGGGCGGGGGGGAGAATCCCCATAGAAAACTAATTGATTACATCAATAAAGGGATATGTATAAGTATTTTTCAGAACCCCAAAAGAAATGCCTTCCTTTCTGTCTCTTTTCCCAATTTGGCTGGCTTTTCCCCGAAAATGGTCTCTCTCCTTCTCTCTCTCCTCTCTCTTCTCTTCTCTCCTCTTTTCCTCTCTCTCTCCTCTCTCTTTTCATTATTTTCTTTTAACCCCTTTCTTTTCTCCCCTTTTCCATTTTATTTTTCCTCTCCTCTCTTTTTTTTTCTTTTCTTTTTTCCCCCCTTTCTCTCTCTCTATATATTATATTTCATTTTTTCTTTTTTTCTAACCCTCCCTCTCTTTTTTCTCTCCTTCCTCCATTTTCTTTTTGTCCTCCCCCTCTCTCTCTTTCTTTTCCTTCTTTCTCCCCCCTCCCCCCCCTTGTCTTCTCTTCTTTCCCCTTCCCCCAATTAAAGTGGGTCGGTTCAGTCTTGAGGTTGACAAGTGACTTTTCCCCGACATCTTGTCCCCTGACATTATTTCTCCGTGGGTTGCCTCTGACTTTACAATGGTTTGTGTTTTTGTGTTACGTTATCTCTTTTTCTCTCTCTCTTCTCTCTTCTCCTTCTTTTCTCTCTCTCTTTCACACAAACCACCACGAGTGAAAAGTTTGCGTGTGTGTATTGTTTTTATATAAATATTTTTATATTTATTATTATATTATATATTATATTTATATATATATTTTTAACAACACCCCCCCCCCACACACACCCACACACACACCAGCACACACACAACAACAACACACACACACACATCCCCGATTGAAGTGTGTATTTTTTATTTCTTCTTCTGTTACTGCCAAAGGTTTTCCCCCGTTCTTCTATTGTCCCCTGTCTTTCATTTTCTCCCCCCCCCTCCTCTCCCCTCCCCTTTTTTACCCCAACCCCCCCTTTCCCACCCAAATTCTAGTATTTACCCCACCATCTCCTATTCCCCTTTTCCCTCCCCCTTCCCCTCCGTCTTCCCGATCCCCCTAGCGCCCTGCAATGTGCTCATCGTATCTGTAAAACACAGGACCACGTGGGCGTTCGTGATAAGTAATTAAGCATCCGGGGTTTCCATTTAAACCCGGATTTTTCTATGCGAACAAAACAATCGCCCATAATGGAATTTTGATAAGGAATTTGGCGAAAAAAGACGGATTGTAGAATTACGTTGACATTTTTTAGTTCGTTCGATACGTGGCTGTGTTTTGTTTTTTTTTTCCAATGGGATATGAAAATCGGTTGATTATGAGGAAAAGTCAGAAAAAAGAGTGGGGTTGGTGTTAAATAAAATAGGGAAGCTTTAGCATCAATATGTTTGGGAAAAACACAAACACACACAGAAACACACGCACCACACCCACACAACACCCCCAAAACACACCCCACAACAAAACACACCACCAAACACACCATTTTATATACTGGGAAAAAATGGGGGAAAAATAGCATAAATGACCATTGAACACGCACAAGGTATTCGGTATGTGGGCTGTGAAAATCCCTGCACGCAAAAGAAATTGCATCCACATAAGCATCTCCAGGCTTCATCCCCTCTTAAAACGTGCCTGTCTAAAAATCTGAATTATTTTTCCCTTTGGGGAAGGTTTATGCCCCGGCCACTAACCCGAATCGGCAACGGCTGGGGGGAGAGGGGAAAAAAAAAATGTTTTTATGCTGAGTCCTTTGAATCTGTTGAAAAAAGGGTTTTTTTGGTTTAATTTCGGAGTGAAGTTTGATGTCTTTTTTTATTGGGGGGGGGGGGGTCCTTCAAAGCGACAGCAAATAAACTGGAATGTATTTGTTTTTCCCTTCCCATTATGTGTACGGTCATTACGGAAATACAGTAGAGCTTTTATATCTGCTTTTACATTCAAATTCTTTGTTTTATTCATGAAATATCTACTTAAATACGTCCTGCTCGCAGTAAATTTTAAATTTATAATTTTGGGAAAATTAAAGGCAATAAACCCTCACAACATGAATTATGGATGCATGATCAATCATCATTATCCAAAAACTATCTAGCATTTCCCTTTACTCTCTTTTTTGGTTATGACAAAAAACAGTAAACCAAACAGAACAAAAAAAAGGGGCAAAGCAACAAATTTTACTTTAAAAGCAAGAAATCTTTTTTTTTTTTTTTCATTAAAAGACGCTTAATAGATAAAAATATTTTTTTATAAGGTCTTTGTCTCTCTAAAACCCAGAAATAAAAGACTATGTAGGGAAAAAAAAAGCCTGAAAACAGAGTCATAAAAACTTTAAAAGAAAAGGGGGTTTAAAAAAATTTTTATTTAATATAGAAGGCTCTATATCAACAAACGACAAACCCTTTTCAACGAAAAAGGTAACCCTTTTTTTTACAAAGAAAAAAGAACCTTTTTTATAAAACCAAAAAACTATTCTTAAAAACGGAGGGACTTATTCTTTACAAAAAGAGAAAAAAGCCCATCATTAACCACGAAAACAAACTAGCCTTATAACACAAACAATAAAGAACACACCATTTTTTTAAGCAGGCAGCCAACACAAAAGCAGTAAAGGTTGTCAAATATTTTTTCGTAACTTTGCGTTCCGATTGAATTTGAGAAAATTTCCTGGATCTCCCCTCCCAAGAGAATATACGTCTGATTTTGTCTTGATCGATTACTGTTGTTTTTCCTTGTAGACAAAATAAAAAAAATCCGTTTTAAGGTAATTTTTCTTACCCCCAAAGTTCCTTGGATGATAAAAATTCATCTAAACTAATGTTGTGAAAGAGGGTGCTCGCTGATTTCCGGGACCTGATTTTTTGTTTTTTTTTCTTTTATTCCTTTTTAGGTGGTTTCTTCCAGATAATAGAACCCTTTCACACAAAATTGGACCGAAACGCAAACATTGAGAAAAAAAGAGAAAAAAAGAATCTCCCTTTTGCTGTAGACTAACAGAAAAAGGGGTCTTCCTCTTTGTTCATTATTTTGCCTCTTTTGTGTTTCGGGTTCCCCAGTTTCTTTAAGCGAAAAAATAATTAAAAGACGGTCATTTGGCGAAAAGAAATGAGGATAGAGAGAAAGAGGACGAGGGAGACTAGATAAATTGGGAAAAGGGAGAAAGAGAGGTGAAAGGGGAGAAAACTGATAGGAGAGAGGGGGAGAGGAGAAGGGAGGAGAGAGGAGAGAGAGAGGGGAGAGAGGAGAGAGAGAGAGAGAGGAGGAGAGAGAAGAGAAAGAAACCCTGGTTTAAGAGAAGAGAGAAAGAGAAAAAGAAAAAGAGAAATGGGGAATGGGGATGAAACAAAAGAAAAAGGACAATTCCACGTCCCTTTAAACACATTCACTTTTTACTCGCCCTCTTTCCCCAAATCAAAAACCAAACCCTCGAAGCAAAAAGAAATAAAACATTATAACCTACCCCTTAAAAAAAAAAAAAAACCAATATTTTATTTAATGATTATTAAAAAAAAAAGGTAAAAAAGAAAAATAATGAAAACTTTTAATGGGTCATGTAAAGACGCTCGGGGGCTAATTTTTTAAAGGGAGGGTTTTTTTAAATTTTTTTTTTTGAAGAAATCTACCCTGTTGGTTGAAAAACCCCCGAAAGCCTGGGGGGGGGGAAAAAGGGTTGGGGGGAAAGGGAAAAGGGGGAGGGGGGGGAGAGGATTAAAGTGGGAGGGGGGGAAATTGGACGGGAAGGGGAAGGAATGGGGGGTGGGGAAAGGGGAGGGTTTAAAGGGGGAAAAGGGAAAGGGGGAACGGGGGAGAGAGGGGGAATGGGTGAATGGAACACGGGAGAAGAAAGAGCTTTGGGATATGGAAGGGAAGAATAAGGGTAGGGGGGAGGGGGAAGGCGTTTAAAAGGTTGGGAGGGAAAGGGGAAAAAACAAAAGGGCCCAAAGAGGGAAAGGGAAAAAGGCCCAATGGGAAAAGGGGAGAGAGTTAAAAGGCGCCCCTGAGTTTGACCGGAGGGGGGGGGGAAGGGGGTTTTGTGGCAGATGGCAGGAGGGGAAGTACAGAAGATACAGCCTTGCAGGGGTAAGGTTCCAAGAGGCGGGGTTTTAAGGAAAAAAAGTTCCCGGGGGGGCGGGGCACGGGATGGTGGGGGCAGATACCAAGAGCCCTTGATGTGGAGGAGGGGACAAAAAACCCAAGGTCAAAAGGAAAGGGGGCAGGTACCAAGAGACACGATAGAGGAAAAAAAAAAGGGTACCGGCCCAAAAGGGTAAAGAGGCAAAAAAAAAGGCCCCCAAGAGGCAAGGGGCCCAGGCCCAAAAGGCAACAAGGTACAGGAAGCAAATAACGGGCCCCCAAAAAGGGCCCAAGGTACAGAAAAAATACCCCCAAAAGAAAAAACGGTAAGTAAAGCAAAGATACCGGCGCACAATACCCCGACCCAGACGGAGGAGGGGAGTAGGGGGGAGAGGAGAACGAGTGGGAAAGGGGGAGGGGAGAAGGGAGGGGGGGAGGGGAAATGGTGCTAAAGCCACGTTGATTTATTTCCCCTCTTTTTCCCAGTAAAGGGGAAAAAGGGAATTCGCCCTCCGTAATCCCGTGCGCTGGGTTTGTCAGGACGAGCGAGGACCGATTTCGATTTTAAAATTAAGCTCTCTCTTAAAAATTTTCGGTCTTTTGGGGCCCCAAAGAAAAGAATGGGGAGAAAAAAAATGGGGGGGAGGAAGAAGAAGAAGAAAAAGAAAGGAAGAGGGAAAAAAGAAGAAGAAGAAGAAGGGGGAAGAAGAAAAAGAGGAAAGAGGAAAAAAAAAGAAAAGGGTAAAAGGAAAAGGGAAGAATAGTAAGAAGGAGAAAAAAAAGATGAAAAAAAAGAAAGATGTTTGGAAGAAAACCCGGAAAAATTAGAAAGAAAAAGAAGAAAAAGGGATTAAAAAAAGAGAAAAAAAGGAAAAAAAGGAGAAAAAGAAAAAAGAAGAATAAAAAGAAAAAGAAGAAAAAAGAAGAAAAAAAGGGAAAGAAAGAAAAGACGAAGAAAAAGGGAAAAAGAAGAGAAAAAGGGCAGCGCAGAAAAAGAGAAGAAAAAAAGGGGGAAGGAAAAGAAAAGAAGAAGAAGAAGAAGAAAAAGAGGAAAAAGGGAAATGAAGAAGAAGAAGCACAGCAGCACAGAAGAAGAAAAAGGGGAAGGAAAAAGAAGAAAAAGAAAAAAGAAGGGAAGAAGGAAAAAAGGAAGAAGAAGACCCGAGAAGAAGAAAAAGGGGGAAAGGAAAAGAATAAAAAAAATAAGAGGAACACACAAACCAACTATATTATATAATATAAAATATATAAATTAAAATATTTTTTAAAACCCCCTTTAAAGCTAAATTATTTGCCATAACTTTTAACCCTTCCCCCTTTTCTTTTAAAAAACTAAAAGGGAAAACCCCAGAACAAAAAAAAGAACGAAAAAATTTCTGCAATTTACTTGATTCTTTTTTTAAAACACGAATTGGGAATTATATTTTATATTCAAAACATATTCGGAAACCACAAACTAATTTTCCCCGGGCCAAGATTTTAAAGGGAACGCCACTCTGGTATTTACAAAGATTTTTCGCTGTTCTAAAGTTTTCATTAGGCCCTTAAAGGGGCAAAAGACTCAAATTATTCCTTCCACCCATTTGTAAAATCTGGGGATATCATTTTTAACAATACATACACACAGCAACACACACCACAAAAACACAAAACCACACACCCACACACACACCCCACACACACACAAAAAAAACCCAAACCCCCCCCCCCCCCACCACACAATAAAAATATTTTATTATATTTATAAAATATTTAAAAATATAAATACATTTGCGTGTGTGGGGGATAAAAAAAATAAAAAATTATATATTATGCATATATATAAATTTTTTATATATTAAAATATATATATATATTTAAAATAGTTTATATAAAAAAACATATACAAAACATAAAACCCACCACACACACACAAAACACACACATATATATAATATAAAATTTTTTTTATATTATATATATTTATATATTTATTTTTTAAGATAAAGAGAAAAGAGAGATAAAGGGGAGAAAATTTTGATATACATTTTATATATAATATATATATGGGTGTGTGGTGTTGTTTTAGTGTGAAGTATATATTTTTACATAAAAATATATATGAAAGAAAAAAACAATGAAAAACTAATTTTTTGAAAAGATACAGTTTCAAATCCACCGGGATTCCATTTTCGGGTCTGAAGAGGGAAAACCGGGTAAATTTCCAAACTGTATCTCTTTTTTCAATAAATCTAGGTTAAAATTGTTTTTTTTTCTCCTTATATTTATATGTATATATTTTAATTACAACTACCCCCCACACACCACACACACACAATAAAATATATATATATATTTTTAACTATCTCTCTCTCTCATCTCTCTCTTCCCTATATAGTATATTTTTAAAAAATTTTTATATAGTTTTAAAATTATATATATATATATGTGTTTTGGGGGTGTGTATGTATGTGTTATATTTTTGATATATATAATATTTTTATATATTTTAAAAATATATATATAAAGGTTTTAAACCACTTAGAGGTTTTTTTTCTTTAAATTTTTAAATAATTTTTATAATATTATATATAATATATATGGACATAAAATATACACAAAATCACATACACCCAAACACACACACACACCAACCAACAACAAAACCCCACACACACACACATACATTTTATAATAATATTTTAAAATTGCACATATACTTAATAATATACCCCACAAAACCCCCTTTTTCACCTGTCCTCTTTCAACCCCGTTTCCCCTATTTAACGCTTCCTATGGTATTAGATTTTCCAACCCCACCCCCTTAAATTTTGGGGGGAAGGGAAATAAAAATAAAATTTGAAGTTGTTTTTTGAATTTTAAAGGCCGGCACTTTAAACCCCTATTTTTTTCCCCCGGGGATCGCTGTAAAAAAACCCTGGATTTTTTCCCAAGAGGGAAATCCCGCCTAATCGGTATTTACCCCGGCCTGGACATACTAAAAGGGATATTACCAAAAAAAACTAAAAAGGCAAATTTCACTTTTTAAACCCCTTAAAAGGGAATCTTAAAAATTTTATATCAGGAAAGAAAAAAAAAATTTTTAATTTAATCAAATAAAAAGATATTTACATCGAACATATTCTCATTAAATGTTTATAGTTTAATTGGAAAAACGTTCTTTTTTTAACAAACAAAAACTAAAACCCACTCCGAAAAACCCCAAAACGGGGAGCTCCCCTTGGGAATTTTTTAAACGCGTTTTGGATAAAGGAGACCCAAAAAAACCGCTGGGTTTCCCAGTCACAAGGATTAAAAGGGAGAAAAAAATTTTGAAAAGAACTTAATGATAAATTTAAAGAAATAACCCCGTCATGAAGCACCCCGAAAAAGGCACCCTCAAAGGAAAAGCCCTTGTTTACTTTTTTCCTGAACGCGGAACAAGACGTGGTTCTCTCCAAAGAAACATGAATGTATGCCCGATCCCTTTGTATACCAGATTTTGGGCACCCTATCTGGGGAAAATTGGGGACGGGCTAGATTTGCCCTTTGCTTTAGAGAAAATAATCGGAAAGAGCCTCAGTTAAAAAACCAAACGGGTTTTTTCTTTTTTTCTCTCTTTATCTCTCTTCTTTTTTTTCCTTTTCCCCTTCTCCCCTTCTCCCCTTCCCCTCTTCCCCTCTCTCCTCTTTCCCCCTTCCCCCCCCCCCCCCCCCCTCCCCCCCCCCCCCCTCTTTCCTCTCTCTCTCTCCTCTCTCTTCTCCCTCTCCTCTCTCCCCTCCTCCCCCCCTCCCTCCTCTCTTCTCCCTCCCTCCCTCCCTCCCTCCCCCCTCCCCCCCCCCTCTTTTCCCCTCTCTCCCCTTTTCTCTCTCCTCTCTCTCTCCCTCCCCCCCTCCCCTCTCTCTCTCTCTCCCCTCTCTCTCTCTCTCTCCCCTCTCTCCCCGCTCCCCTCTCCCTCTCTCCCTTTTCCCCCCTCCCCCCTTCCCCTCCCTCCCTCCTCTCTCTCTCTCTCCCCCCCCCCCCCCTTCCCCCCTCCCTCTTTTCTTCCCACTCTTCTCTCTCTTCGTTTTTTTTTCTGCCCCCCCTTTTCCTCAAGAGCAATTTCTACTTGTTCCTTAGGACGGGCCCCCCCCCCCCCACTACGCCCCCCCCCCCCCCTTTAAAGACCCAAATAAGATAAAGCACAGAAAGACCAACACTATGCAAGCACAAACCACTCCTAGTTGACAGTTGCGTTACGCTTCTGAATTCCTTGATGACAAAATTTCGAAACCACTGTCATATCTATTTTCTTTTCTTTATCGCTTTTTGAAATTTATTTTAATTTCCTTTTCGTTTCTTTTTAATTTTTTTTTCCTTTTTTTCCCTTTTTATTCTTTCCATTTTTTTTTTTTTCCTTTTTGGGCAACCTTTCTGAAATTGCAAGAATCAGGGTCTCAAATGTTTTCCCTTCGTCCCTTGGGGAAAAAAATCATATTTTTTTATATCTGGTGAGAAAGTAATGATTTTTTTTTTTTAAAATTAATGGAAAAAAGGGGGAACGAAAAAGGGGAAAATAAAAAAATTTGTCTATTTGTTTTTTTGGTTTCCCTTTAATTTCTTTGTTTATCATTTATTTCTCTATTTTTTTTTAAACAAAATTTTTTTTTCCGAGCTCTTTTGGTTGTTAAAGCTTTGGTGTTTTGTGTGTGAATAAATTACTTACGAAGTTATAAATATAACTTCGTAGGTTATATGTAAGTTATATGCGAATATGTGTATAACGAAAACAGAAACAACATAACGAAAAAATCCGACATAATCGTGTTTTTTATTTACTTATTTTTTTTTTTTATATATATTTCATAACTGGTTCAGCATGAATTCTTCCACAAATCTGCATAATTTTGGGGGTTTTATGAATACTAAAAATTTTCGGGGTTATCTGGGGTTTAAAGGTTAATGAGTCTTTTATTA
This sequence comes from Penaeus chinensis, assembly GCF_019202785.1. NCBI lineage: Eukaryota > Metazoa > Arthropoda > Malacostraca > Decapoda > Penaeidae > Penaeus > Penaeus chinensis. The sequence goes on along the minus strand of NW_025918054.1, from coordinate 30 downwards.
TCATGGGGTATGTGAAAGTATTTGTGTATA
>NW_025918053.1:0-10000 GCF_019202785.1 Penaeus chinensis | reverse complement strand
GCTTCCTACTGCTATACTACTACAAATAATACAATTGTTATTACTACGACTATACTACAAAATCTACTACTACTACTAAACTCTACTACTACTACTAACTACTACTCCATACTATATACTATACTATCTACTTACTACCAATACTTCTACTGTTACTACTGCTTACTTTATTACTATTACTATTAATGTAGCTACTGCTACTGCTGCTATGTTGCTACTTACTACTACTAGTACTCTTCAAGCTAATACTGTTGGAGCTACTACTACTGCTACTGCTAAGTATTAAGGGCTATAACTAAGTACTACTACTAGTTTACTACTATAACTACTCATTGTTGTTTATTGTTATTGTTATTATTACTTATTCATTATCATGTTGTTATTGCTATTGTTTTTGTTATTATTTCTTATTCATTATCATTATTGTCATTTTTATTAATATCATTATTATGTTTTGTTATCACCATTAGCATTCTAATGTACAGTAGCGGTATTAGTAGTAGGCATACAAAAAAAATAAACATGCAGAAGCAACAATAACAGAAGTAGTAGTTGTTGGAGTGGGTATAGCAATTAAAATGTTGATTCAGCAATGATCTTTTAGTCATTATTATACCATTATAATAGTTGCATCACATTACTATCATCATCATCATAATCTTTCATCATCATCCCAATCTTTTTTATGACTATAATCATTATTTCATATCATTGTAATTGCTTATTTTCATTGTTGTTGTTATTACTTATTTTCATTATCATTATCATTTTTATCATCATTACAGTTGTTTAGTGTTATTATGATACGTGTCATCTTATTTATTATCATCATCAATATCATAATTTAATGTTATTATTGTTCTAATATTGGTATTGTTATCCAACAACAATTTTATCATTATTGTTATTGTTGTTACTTTTATAATTATTACCATTATTGTTACTGCTAATTACTGTTATCATTATTATATTATCATCAATTTACAGCTCTCTACGTCCGAGTTCTCATTCAATCAAAAGGCGATATCGGAGTTAAACTTACTTTTTATTCGTTTATGATCTCAAATGATCTCAGGCGCTTTCTTATAAAAAGATTATGATGCTTAAGATTTAATGCAGTATATATTATTACTTATGCGTGTGATTTTTTCTTTAGCTTGACGTTTTTTATCTTAAATGACGAAGAATTTTAAGACCGGAACTTCTGTTCACTAACTGTGTGTTTTTTTCGAAGAAATAATAGAGAAAATATACAAATTATCATAATGTTTTAATTTGTGTAAGCCTCCCTGCAATATCATTATGAAAAAAAAAACATTGCCGTGAAAATTTTCAAACGGAAAAAGATTAGGGGCACTTTACGGTCCAGAGAAAGACACGAAAAAAAATATAAACGAACCTTAAACGAGAAATCCTGGTCGACCGTGGAAACCAAAAACATAGCGCTGTTTGTGCATTTGCAATTATGAAAAAACAGACGCCCAAAATGAGGGAATTTCTTGTAATATTTCGAAATTCTTGTAATATTTCACTCATATGGGAACCATTATCAGTCAAACCATCTCAGGAAACAATAAGCTGTGTTCGATCTTGCATGCTTCTTTACCTCGTTCTTGCTCTCTCTCTCTCTCTCTCTCTCTCTCTCTCTCTCTTCTCTCTCTCTCTCTCTCTCTCTCTCTCTCTCTTCTCTCTATCTATCTATCTCTCTCTCTTCTCCCTCTCCTCCCTCTCCCTCTCCTCTCCCTCTCCCTCTCCTCTCCCTCTCCCCTCTCTCTAACTCTCCTCTCCCTCTCCTCTCCCTCTACTCTTCCTTCTCCTCTCTCTCTCGTTCTCTCTCTCTCTCTCTCTCTCTCTCTCTCTCTCTCTCTCTCTCTCTCTCTCTCTCCCTCCCTCCCTCCTCCCTCCTCCCTCCCTTCCTCCCTCCCTCCCTCTCTTCCTACCTTCCCCCTCCCTCTCACTCACTGTAGACAAAAATGAGTGCTGACGGAGCGATAAAACCCATTTTTTCCGATAACAAAGGGCCTGGTCCTTTATAGCAGATCCTTAGTTAGGCAGCCCTCGGGGAGATGCCTATCCACCATGGAGCTTAAATGGGACCCATGCGCAGGTGTGTTTGTGTGTGTGTTCAGTTTATACATATATACATAACTTATATATGCAAATAGGTAAATATAATATATATATACATGCTACAATATACGCATTGTTTTATGTGTGTTGATAATATATATATTATATATATATTATATATATATATATATATATATATTTATAACCATTGCAACAGGAAGAGGTTACTGATAAATTATACTGATGATAATTAAGAGGTTGTGTAAATACCAACAATAATCAAAACGTTCACCAGAAACTACCCCCCCCCCCCTTGAACCCGAAATGAAACCCCCCCTTCCTTCCGACCCCCCCACCCCCCCCCCCCCATCATCCCCCGCGGCGTGTGCATTACTGGCGCTTCTCATTGGCTCTGACGCGGAGCCTCCCGAGCACAGCGCCAGCCTTGGACCACACACGTCACGTCGGTCGCCGCTCGCTCGATTATCCGCGCTTCGCTAAGTCCAACAGCGACAGTGTCTGCCTCGATCGCCTCGCGTGAAAGGAAGCCGAGGAGGGAAAATTCTGGAAGCACTTGGAAGGAGAGAATAGAGGAGAACGAGAGAGAGAAAGCGAAAGGGCGTGAGGCAATCGAGAGAGTTTGAAGGCTTTGTTGGACTCTTTTCCCCAATCCCTACGCTTGCATGTGTGGCTTTATGTATATATATCATATATATGTTCATATGAATTAAAAATACATTATATATATATATATATATATTTATATATTATTTATATTATATATATTTTTGTATCTCATATGATACATATATTATGTATTTATAATACAGCACACAAGCAGAGCGATAGGGCATTGGGGGAATAAGATGTCAACAAAAGCCTTCAACTCTCGCATTCCTCCACGCCTTTCGTTTCTCCTCTCGTTCTCCTCATATTCCTCTCCTTCCAGTGCTTACATGAATTTTCCCTCCTGGCTTCCTTTACACGCGAGGCGAGTCGAGCAGGACACTGTCGCTTGTGTTGGACTTAGCGAAGCGCGGAGTAATCAGCGGAATAGCGGCGACGACGTGGACGTGTGTGGGTCAAGGCGGCGTTTGATCGGAGGCTCACGGTCAAGAGGCCAATGAATGAGCGCCAGTAATGCACACGCGCGGGGGATGATGGGGGGGGGGGGGGGGGGGGGGGCGGAACGAGAAGCACAAGGTGGGGGGTTCTTTTCGGTTTTCAAGGGGGCGGAGGGGGGTAGTTTCGGGTGAACGTTTTGATTATTGTTGGTATTTACAAAAAAAAAAAAAAAAAAACAACCCTCTTAATTATTCATCCGTATAAAAAAAATTATCAGTATCCTCTTTCCTGTTGCAATGGGTTATAAATATATAATATATATATATATATATTTATTATATATATATTTATATTATCAGACACACATAAACAATGCGTATATTTGTTAGCATGTATATTATTATTTATTTACCTATTTGGGCATACTCTATGTTATGTATATAATGTATATAGACTGAACACACACACAAACAAACTGGCATGGGTTCATTTAAGCTTTCTGGTGGATAGAGCATTCCCGAGGGGCTGCCCATGATGATAAAGGATCTGCTATAAGGACAGGCCTCTTTGATGATCGGAAAAATGGGTTTTATATGCTCCGTCAGCAAACCTCATTTTGTCTACCAGTGGGGTGGGTGAGGGAGGGGGAAGGTCAGGAAGAGAGGAGGGATGGGAGGGAGGGAGGGAGGGAGGGAGGAGGGAGGGAGGGAGAGGAGCGAGGAGTTGAGAGGAGAGAGAGGAGAGATGAGACCTGACGGTGAGATGATGAGAAGAGTTGAGAAAGAGAGAGAGAGAGAAGGAGTGAGTAGAGGTGAGAGGGAGAGGGTATGAGGGAGAGTAGAGGGAGAGGGGAAGAGGGAGAGGGAGAGGGAGAGTGAGAGGGGAGGGAGAGGGAGGGAGAGGGAGAGAGAGTGAGATAGCATAGTTAGAGAGAGATGAGATCGTGAAGAGACAGAGAGAGAGACGATGAGAGAGAGAAGTGAGATGTGAGAGGAGAGGAGAGAGAGAGAGACGAGTGAGAGCATGAAACGAGGAAAGAGGCATGCAAGATCGAACACAGCTTTTTGTTCCTGAGATGGTTGACTGATAATGTTCCATATGAGTGAAATATTACAAGAAATTCGAAAATATTACAAGAAAATTCCTCATTTTGGCGTTCTGTTTTTTCATTATTGGCAATGCCAAACAGCGCTATGTTTTTTTGTTCCACGGTCGTCCAGGATATTCTCGTTTAAGGTTTCGTTTTTATTTTTTTTCGGGTCTTTTCTTCTGGACGTAACATGCCCTATTTTCCGTTTGAAAATTTTCACTGCAATGTTTTTTTTTTTTTTCTTTCATTAATGATATTGCAGGGAGGCTTACTACAAATTAAAAACAGTAATGATAATTTTGTTTATTTCTCTATTATTCTTCGAAAAAAACACACAGTTATTGATCAGAAGTTCCGGTCTTAAAAATTCTCGTCAGTTTATGAATAAAAAACGTCAAGCTAAGAAAAATCACACGCAGATAGTAATATTATTCACTTTCTTGCTATTAAATCTTGAAGCATTCATAATCTTAATAAGAAGGCGCCCTGAGATCATTAGAGATCATTAAAAGAAATAAAAAAAAGTTTACTCCGATATCGCCTTGTTGATTAATGAGAAACTCGGACGTAGAGAGAGCTGTAAATTGATGATAATGATAATAATGATAACAGTTTAGCGAGTAAAATAATGGTAATAATTATAACACGTTACAACTAATACAATTATGATAATAATGTTTGTTTATACAAATAAACAATATTAAAAACAATTATACAATAATTATGATATTTGATGATGATAATAATTACGATGACATTTATCATAAGGAACAATAAACAACTGTATGATGATAAAAATGATAATGATAAATGATAATATATAACAAAACAATGAATAATAAACAATAAAAGGATATTAATAATGATTATAGTCATAAAAGGATTGGGATGACTGATTGATGATGATGATGATGATGATAGTAATGTGATGATGAAACTATTTTAATGGTATAATAATGACATAATTGTTCAGTGCTGATTTTAACATTTTAATTACTATAACCACTCAACAACTACTTCTGCTGGTTATTGTTGCTTCTGCAATGTTATTTTTTTGTTCGTACTACTAATACCGCTTACTGCTACCATTAGAATGCTAAATGGTGGATCACAATAAAATAATAATGATTATTAATAATAATGACAATAATGATAATGTATAATATTAACAAAAACAATAACTATACAACAATGTAATGATATATACAAACCAATAACAATAAAACCAACAATGATAGTCTATAGTAGTACAATACTTAGTAGTAGTACTAGTTATAGCAGTACTACTTGCAGTAGTAGCAGTCAGTAGTTAGCTCCAACAGTATTAGCAATTGAAGTAGTACTAGTAGTAGTAGTAGCAACTGTAGCTAAGCAGAGTATTAGTAGCAGTAGCTACAGTTTAATAGTAATAGTAATAGTAGCTAGTAGTAACAGTAGGCAGAGTTATTGGTAAGTTGTCAGTTAGTTAGTAGTTAGTAGGAGTTGTAGTAGTAGTTGTAGTAGTAGTGAGTAGTAATTTTTTTGTTGTTAGTAGTAGTCGAAGTAGTTGTAGTAGTAGTCGTAGTATAACAATCTGTATTTATTTGTAGGTAGTAGTAGCAGTAGAAGCTGATGTTGTAGTAGTAACAATAACAAACAATTAATCATTGGTAACAATGACACAACAGTAACCAAATAGCCATAACAAGAGCAACAAACAAAAAAACAAAACGGCAACAAGGATCCTCAAATAACAACGAGATCCGCATTCCACTTCAAACATTAAAATCGAAAACAATCCATATACACAACAAACCCTAAGAATGAAAAACACAATAAATGAATAACAACACCCAAACGCAACACTACACCCTTTAGCAATAAAACAATTTTAATAACAATGCAATGACTGAGCATAACGAGATCATCTCATCGCCAGATAAGGTGATGTCAAGTCAGCCAGAGAAACGCCCGCCTCGGGCCAAACTACCTCAAGCCGTTTGACAAAACGGTTGAGCGGCTCCGAATGACGTATTGGCCGAGAGCAGATGGTGTAGTGTAATCTGGGTGAAGCTTCGTTTGGCGAAAATTTAGTATAATGTTGAAGAAAAACGTGGGAGAGGGAGTGAGAGTTCTGGGAGGGGCAGAAGGGACAGAAAGAGGCTGGGAGGGAGAGAAGGAGGAGGAAGGAGAGAAGGAGGGGAGGGAGGGAGGGAAAGAGGTGAGAGAAGAGGGAGGGAGGGGAAAGAGGGAGCAATAAAGGGGCGGGGAGCGAAGGAGGGAAGAAGGCGAAGGAGGGGCTAAGGGAAGAGAAGAGAGAGAGAGAGAGAGTGGAAAGGACTGAGGAGCGAAGAGAGAGTGAGAGAGAGAGAGAGAGGAGAGATGAGAGAATTCATATTCATCCTCAAACGAGTAAGTGAAAGGTGAAGTGGACAGAGCAAGCAGCGTCTTATCATGTCTTGGCGTTTTTTTTTTTTTTTTTTTTTTTTTTTTGGGGCGGGGGTGGGGGAGAGTATTCGTTCTGTGTCTAGTAAAACTATGTGTTTTTGCCTTCTCCCTCTTACTTGTCCATTTTCACTTCTCCTTCTCTCTCTCCCCTCCCTCCCCCCTCCCCCCCCCTCCCTCCCCCCCCCCCCCCCCCCACCCCCCCCCCCCCCCCTCTCTCTCTCTCTCTCTCCTCTCTCTCACTACTTTCTCTCCCTCTTTCATTTCCCCAAACCTTCGTTTGACCGAAGCCAGAATTGAACGAAATTTGGCCTCAATATTCTCTTTAAGTGCGCATCTGTTTTTCCTGTCTGCTTTTCATATCACATTCATATTTCCGTAAAGGAGACAGACAGAAGAGAGAGAGAGAGAGAAGAGATGAGAAGAGAGAGAGAGAGTGATCGAATGAGGGAGTATAGCGAGAGGGATTGAGAGAGTGCGATGATGATGAGTGAGGGAGAGAGAGAGAAGAGAGAGAGAGACAAAGTGAGAGAGGGAGAGAGACGACAAAAAGAGCAGCCGAGAGAGAGAGACATCGATGAAGAGAGAGATGAGAGAGGGAGAAAGATAAAGATGAGAGAGAAGATGAGAGAGGGAAGAGGGAGAGGTGAGTGGAGAGAGGGGGAGGGATGAGGGAGGGAGAGGGAGAGGGAGAGGGAGATGGGTAGAGGGAGAGGGAGAGGGAGGAGAGGAGAGGGAGAGGGTGAGTTGAGGAGAGGGAAGTGGGGGGTGAGGGTGGACGACTGAGGGGGAGAGGGAGAGAGGGAGAGAGAGACGAGACCGAGGGATCGATTGAGACGAGGAGAAGAGAGTGACGGATGAGAGAGGGACGAGAGAGAGAGAGGAGAGAGAAGAATGAGACGAGGCAGAGAGATGAGAGATGCGCGGATAATTCAAGGGGGGGGGGACACAGACGAGAGAGTGAGGACAGAGAGAGAGAGAGAGAGCGATTAGAGGAAAGAGAGAAGAGGACAGACAGAGGACAGAGGCCAGAGAGAGAGAGAGAGAGAGAGATTGAGATTGACGATGGACCGAGACGAAGAGAGAGAGAGAGATGAGCGATTGAGAGAGAGAACGTGAGAATGGAGAGATGACGTAAGTTTGAGAGGAGAGGACTGAGAGAAGAGAGAGAGGGGAGAGGGAGAGTAGGAGAGAGAGGGAGCGGGAGGAGGGGGGAGGAGAGAGAGAGAGACAGGACAGAGAGAGAGAGAGAGACAGAGAAGAGAGAGAGACAGACAGAGACAGAGAGAGAGAGAGGACGACAGAGACAGAGGAGAGAGAGAGAGAGAGAGAGAGAGAAGAGAGAGAGAGAGAGAGATAGAGATAGAGGAGAGAGAGAGATGGAAGGAAGAGGCGAGGGAAAGTTGAGATGAGAGAGAGAGAGAGAGAGGGAGAGAAGAGGGAGAGGGAGAAAGGGAGAGGGAGAAAGGATGAGGGAGAGGGAGAGGGAGAGGCTATCGAGGGAGAGGGAGTGGTGGAGAGAAGAGGAGACGAGAGAGAGAGAGACCGAGAGAAGAGAGAGAGAGAAGAGGAGAAGATGAAATTTGAGTTGAGATTGATGAGATGAGGATCGGATTGAGTTGCTGAGAGAGAGAGGGGTGGGGGGTAGAGTTGAGAGGGACGGAGAGGGAGAGGGAGGGAGGGATCTGAGACTGAGACGCGCTGAGAGAGAGAGGACAGGACAGAGAGAGAGAGAGATAGAGACAGAGAGAGAGAGAGAGAGACACGACAGACGACAGAGAGAGAGGACAGAACAGAGACAGGAGACAGAGAAGAGACGAGAGATGATGAGATGAGAGAGAGAGAGAGGAGAAGAGATGAGAGAGGAGAGAGATGAGAGTACGACGAGAGAGAGGCGAGAGAGAGAGAGTGAAAGAGATGAAGAGAGAGAGAAAGAGTGAGAGAGAGAGGAGGGAGAGGAAGGGGGAGGAAGAGGCGAGAGGAGAATGGGAGAGGGAGAGGATTGAGGGAGAGGGAGAGGGAAGAGGAAGAGAGAGACGAGAGAGAGAGAGAGAGAGGGAGAGAGAAGAGAGAGGAGAGAGAGAGAGAGATACGAGAGATAGACTTGAGAGATGAGAGATTCTGAGAGAGAGAGGGAGAGAGAGACGGGAGCAGGGGAGAGGGGACGGGAGAGCTGAGTGAGAGAGAGAGGGGAGAGAGGAGAGAGAAGGCGGAGAGAGAGAGAGAGAATAGAGCGAGAGTGAGTTGAGAGCGAGCGACGGAGGATGAGATGAGAGGAGACTGAGAGACGAGAGAGAGAGAGAGAGAGAGAGAGGATAGAGATGAGGAGATAGAGATAGAGTTAGAGATTAGAGATAGAGATAGAGAGAGAGAGAGAGAGAGAGAGAGAGAGAGAGGAGAGATATAGAGAGAGAGGACAGTCAGCCAGACAGACAGAGACAGACAGCAGAGACAGACAGAAGAGGGGGACAGACAGACAGAGACAGACAGACAGAGGACAGACAGACAGACAGGACAGACGATGGAGAGAGAGAGAGAGAGAGAGGGAGGGAGAGGGAGAGGGGAGGAGGGAAGAGGGAGAGGGAGAGGCGGAGAGGGAGAGGGAGAGGGAGACGGTCGCGTGATGAGGGAGAGGGAGAGAGGAAGGGAGAAGAGAGAGGAGGAGAGAGGGGGGAGCGGGAGAGGGTGAGGAGTGAGAGGGAGAGGGGTGGAGGCGAGAAGGGATAAGGGAGAGGGAGGGGAGAGGGAGAGGGAAGAGGGAGAGGGAGAGAGGAGGGAGGAGGGGAGGGAGGAGGGAGAGTGAGAGGGTAGAGGGAGAGGGATGAGGAGGGAGAGGAGAGGGAGAGGGGGTGAGAGGGTTGGAGAGGGAGCAGAGGGAGGAGAGAGAAAGAGACAAGAGAAGAGGAAAGAGAGAAAGAGGACGATGAGAGGACGAAGAGAGAGAGAGATGACGAGAGGAGAGAGAGAGAGAGAGAGGAGAGAGAGAGAAGAGAGAAGAGAGAGAGAGACGAGAGACGAGAGGAGGGATGGAGGGAGAGGGAGAGGGAGAAGGGAGAGGAGAGGGAGGAGGGAGAGGGGGTAGGGGTGAGGGAGAGGGAATAGAGGGAGAGGGAGGGAGGGAGAGGGAGATGGGAGAGAGTGAGGGAGGACGAGAGAAAGGAGATAGAGGAAAGGAAAAGGAGCAAGCGGATCGGAGAGACGAGAGAGAGAAGAGAGAGAGGGAGAACGAGACGCACGAAAGTGGAGAGAAGTTAGAGAGAGAGACGCGAGAGAGATGAGGGACGACTGAGGATGAGAGAGATGAGAGAGAGAGAGAATCTCTTTATTTTTCCATTCATTCTCTCACCTTTC
>NW_025918052.1:0-5441 GCF_019202785.1 Penaeus chinensis | reverse complement strand
GGGTGAAGAAAACTAAAAAAAAATAAAAACTACGCTTTGAGCGCGGGAGTTCGGTACATCAACCGAGCAACCGGCTCATAGGCTTTGGCGCACCGCCGCGGCATATCAGCCACACGCCACATTTCGAGCGGTTTGTTTGACGTCTATAGACGTGTCCCCGCCTTAAGTGTTAAGAAGATTCTTAAGATGGCCAATGTACTTGTGGATCCATCAATGTTTAAACAAAATGATAAACTAATATGGCAGTGGACATAGCACAGTATAAAATTCATCCAAGTGTCATTGCTTTTTGGAGTATACAGATTATAAGATATATTAAATGATTTATTCTGTTCTTTTCCAAGGTTTTGAACTTCATTGGAAACAAAAGAACGACAGTTTTACTGTAGAGTGGCACAGATCGCATGGCACCTGCATCAAGGGTAGTGTATGCCCCATTGCCGGTCCATCAACCACTATAATACCCTATTGTCGCACCTCGGAATATGAGGTCTATGATAGTTTGCATTTATTATCACAGGGTTTTAATCTAATCATCTAAATATGGTTATTGCACTGGGTATTGTGCATCCAGTTTTTATAAAATTTAATATTGTTGAAATTCATTTATAAGTATTCATAGATATATTTTATCTAAACTAAAGCAGGTCCAGCTCCACAGGAAAAGAAGGAACTAGAAAAACGAAGAAGCAGAAGGAAGAGCCAAGAAAGAAGAAGGAAGAATCTGATAAAAGCAGAGCAAAAATGGAGAGAAGTAGATGGAGCAGAAATTTAGCTTTCGAGGACATGGACAACAGGAAACTGTGGACAAAGCTCGGATGATGCCGATGCCGAGATGGATGCCAGTGCTGATAACCACTCTGAGACCCTGAGAGACGGCCATGAAGGGCACGAAGATGAAACTGGATATTGTGCATGAGACCGGTAACTTATTAGTCTTTTTCATTCTTTATTCTTTCCGTCTCTATCTTGTGTTTTCTTCTTTTGTTCTTGCCAATTACAGTAACTGGTCTATAATTGAATATTGATGGAAAATAATGATTACCTATATTAGTAAAAATTGAGCATTATGTGGTATTAAAAAGGAAAAACTAAATCTTCCTCCTCCATCCCCAGAGGGGAGATATCATCCCTTTTAGAGGAGGTGGGTGAGATGCTGCAGGAAGATGAGAGACGTGAAGGGTGACTGTGAGGATGGGGACATGGCTCATGACATGGAATTATGAGCCTCATGAAAATACTGTGATGATGCTAGCATTGAACGAGATTTGGAAGTATAGTGCTAAGAGAGGATTGCATATTATGAATTATTTTATATACAGGAACTGCACAATAAAAAATAAATTAAAAAAAATAATAGATAATAGAGTACTAGTATACAATACAACATTACATACACTACATACATACATATACATTATATTATATATATTTTTTTTTTTTTCATGCCATTTAGATAGAGGAACCACAGATAAAGAGAACAGTCCGGAAGATCACACCGCTGAGCAGAGACTGAGAAGCAGTGGAATGAGAGCCAGCAGAAGAGAGAAGTAAAAGGAGAAGATGCAGATGTGGAGGAGGCCAAGAAGACAGAGGAAGAAGGGGAGCAAGAAGAGGAGTAGACCAAAGAGGCCACAGACGAAGATGCGGCCAAAGAGGAGGAAAAGCCCAGGGCAGTCTCCCTGTTCCCCCTCCACGCCACGGGGCCGAAGGACGGGCTAGGGGATGGGGGCGCATCAGCTAGGGGGGCCAAGAATTAGGAAAGCCGTGTAGGCAGGTTTTTGTGTGTATGTTCCTTCATGCGTAATGGCTGTTGATCATATGTCCTTGTAATGCATATCTTTTCACAATTTTTGTAGAGGTGAATATTAGCCGAAGAAAATAAGTTTATTTTCTAGTTTGTAAACAAATTTAATTGGAAAACCATTCTTTATCAATTTGTATGGTGGCCCATGCACAATATTCGTATGAATATATAAATATAAAAACTTTGTCTTTTTTTCTAATTATTTTTTCAATTTCCACAGAAAATGAGAGTTTTAAAGTTATTCCCAAATTTCCTAAAATGGAAAGTTCAATTAAAATTTTTGGACTTTACATAGCTGTTTGTCAATTTAGCTGTTAAGGGCATGTGAATAGTTGTGAGAGGAGTTGGAGCATTGGTTGATTGCCTTCTTTGTGTTAAATTGTTTGTGTATATATGTATGTATTTTGTGTATCTGTCCTACATATATATGAATGGAGTGTACAATGTTTATACAAGGATACCTGTGTATTACAATGCACATGTTTAACATATATAAAAACTTATGTATGTTAGTCCATGTTATATATAGTAATACAGAAATGATACACAACCATTTTCCAATATTGAATACCAATATCTTGTTAAGTAGTCGAGCCAGTAACCTCAAAAAGTAAGTTTTAATATTTTTCCCCCAAGCAAAGAGATTAGTGCTCAACTTTCCTCCTTTAACAATTTAAATGGGAAATTTATTGTGATTCTGTACTAGAAGAAGTATCTTTCGTTGGGTGAGGTTTTGTATGTATTGAATATCATAGAAAATATTACTTCCTTAAAATGGAAAAGTATTCCAGCCCCGCCAAATAAGTGTATCCATGGTATTTTTGGAGAAAATGATGTCCCTTTCCAGGATAACAGTTTCAAAATGGAAAGTAGGTAATAACTCATCAGAAAAGTCCTACATTTTATGCTAGAAAAAATATATGAACTGAATTTTTTGGAAAGCTTCTTTAGTGAATAAAAAATGTGATAGTGTCATGCACAGTGAGGAGCATTTGAGACAGTTTTTGTCCCCATGATGAAATTAGAAAGAGATTGCCAGTACAGTTTTCTCAGTGAGCAGGAGTCTTTGATAGATTATTGTATCCTCTCCCTCAGTTTTTTTTTTTTTTTTTTTTTAAGTGTTCCATCGGTATAATGTTTAAAGAATATGGCAAATGATCCTGAAGTCAGGACTCGCACCGATGCCATAGTCGACGCCACAGTTTTGAGGGTAAAACTTTTAATTTACCACTTTTTTCACTGAACATATTATGATAATTGAGTACTTATAGATAGGTATTTATCAATTATGTTGTTTGTGGATTACTTTAATTTTCTTTTAATGATCATTGAGGCTAGATATATAAAGTTTTTTTTTTTTGTTCCTCAAGTGGATGTTAACATTGCATATTATTTTTGAATTATATCACCTTGTAGCACAAAAGTTTCCCTTCTAATAAGGAATACAAGAAGTTTGTCATTCTTTAACCTTTATGGTCAATGTGTGGTACATTGGGAGTGCTTTGTTCATTATAGGCATTTGCTGGGACACAACAGGATGACAGTGACAGGCTTTTATCCTGGGGGGGGAGGTAATTGTGAAGGTGATATGGAAGACAGTAATAGATTTATTATATGGTTTTAAGCATACTAAGGACCACACCTACTTGGAAATTGGAGTGCTTGGAAAGCAATAAAAACACATTTATTGGTATAAGATTAATCTGCAGAAGGGAATCGATTAAGGAAGTCCAGTCTTCAGCACACGGGCTTGTCGTATATTGCTTCGTGATCTCACGTGTCATTGTCTCTTCTTGATATTGTTGTGATTTTTTGTTTCTTATTTTAATGTCTTATAAATCATTCTGAAATAATATTAAATTAAATGTTCAATTCCTTATATATGGACATGTGTTCTATATTATGATGTGCAACAATTTTTATTTGAAATTCATATATACTTTGTACACTTACAAGCATCTTCTGTGGCAAATTTGACAATGTCACAATAGTCTGCTCGTTTCTTAATAAAATCATTGTCCACAGTGGGCTACTTCCGTTTCTAAATCTATTTACCCAATGAACACGGTTTTTTTTCTCCGAAAATCCTTGGATCTCAGGTGGATACACACTATATCCAGTTAAGTACAAAGAACAGGTCTCCAGTTACAAAAGTTTTCATCCGAGATTACGTCACTTCACATCCACCCTCTCTATGTAAGGTAAAATCAATTTGCAACAATTTGAATTACAGGAATATTGTAGTCGAGTCAGAAATGCTGGCAACCTAGGAGGGGTCCGGGAACTAAGCTTGAATCTTCGGGTGACCGAAACTTAAGTATTTTTTTTTTTTCGTTTTTATACTTTCTGTTATCATCTAATATTACGGTTATTGGTACGAGATTTTCATTTTGTCAAATTTCTTTTTACAAATTTACCCCTCCTAGCCCTAACTTATAAAACCTGGTTCCTGCGGTGTCCCCAATGGGTGATTGGGGTCTGTTGTAATGTATCAATAATAATAGAAGAAGTAGTTGCGGATAAGTAGACCATCGCAGAAATTCTGGTGATGGTTGGGGCGAAGCAAGGGCGATGATAATGTGTTACAAACGAAGTTGAAGTTAGCGACGCGAAGGATTAACAAAACTGATTATTACACCCTGCAAACCAAAACTTAATGTAACTTGGGTACAACCCAAACTGAATCAACCAAGATTGGTGAAAGTGAATGATTTGTGAAATGTTTGAATTGGGATGGTGATGGATGTGATGAAATGTTGTGTGGATGATGGTGAAATGATGATGGTTGAGTTTGGGCGATGATGAAAGGAAGAAAGATTGGGTGGGAGAATTGTGATGATGAAATTGAAATTTGTGGAAATTCATCCTATGCATTTACAAGCATGAAAAGGGAAACATTATTTTCACCTTGCAAATTTGAAGAGGATGAATTTTGTTAAAAAAAACCCTCCATGTAGGACACCATGGTAAAAAAAACAGTGCAAAAACTAGATTTATTGAAATGAAGCTCAGTTTTGAAATCCCCCTGGATTCCATCTTCAGGGACTGAAGAATAACTCGTATAAATAATTAAAGGTAAAAAACATAATACTCAATTCCCTTAATATTATGTGCTGGGTTATATCATAATATGTAAGTAACATGGACTAAAAAAAAAAAAAACTTGTACTGATTCCAAGCGTGCACAGGATATTGCTGCACATGTGCTTCTTCTGGATCACATGTCTGTAAATGCACACGTCCACACATACACATTTACATATTACTTATACACCGTACTTTCGTTTGAACAGCGAGTAAACGTGGTAAAATTGCATAGCAAATCTGTATGGCGTACATATAAGCATTGATTTGTGAAAGTCATTACCCTGCCTAATCAAGCCACGTGGCTCCTAAGAGGACATTCTAGCTGACCAGGTGACCTTCAGAACGAGCCTCGTTTCGTGTGAGTCAAGCAAGACTGCCTCGCCTCCGCCGGGCAGCCATGGCTTCAGCGCTTGCTTCCGAGACGTCCATTACTGTGTGTTTATTTACTTTTGTTGAATGTAGACTTTCTTGTGCCCTTTAGATTGTAAAGATTCATAGATAAAAGTTACAGAATATTGTTGTTGTTTTTTTTACAAAGACCATCCTC
>NW_025918051.1:0-11671 GCF_019202785.1 Penaeus chinensis | reverse complement strand
TATTAGGTTTGTATGTATTAGGTATGTATGTATTAAGTATGTATGTATTAGGTATGTATTAAGTATGTATTTAGTATGTATGTATTAAGTATGTATGTATTAAGTATGTATGTATTAAGTATGTATTGAGTATGTATTTAGTATGTATGTATTAAATATGTATGTATTAATTATGTATGTATTAAGTATGTATATATTGGGTATATATTAAGTATGTATTAAGTATGTATTAAGTATGTATGTATGTATAAAGTATGTATATATTGGGTATATATTAAGTATGTATTAATTATGTATTAAGTATGTATGTATGTATTAAGTATGTATGTATGTATTAAGTATGTATGTAATAAGTATTTATGTATGTATTAAGTATGTATTAAGTATGTATATATGTATTAAGTATGTATGTATGTATTAAGTATGTATGTATTAAGTATGTATGTATGTATTAAGTATGTATGCATGTATTAAGTATGTATGTATGTATTAAGTATGTATGTATGTAATAAGTATGTATGTATCAAGTATGTATGTATTATGTATGTATGTATGAAATATATATGTATGTATAAAGTATGTATGTATTATGCATGTATTTAGTATGTATGTATGGATTAAGTATGTATGTATGTATGTATATGTACGAATAAGTATGCATGTATAAGTATGAATGTATAAGTATGTATGTATAAGTATGCATGTATAAGTATGTATGTATAAGTATGCATTTATAAGTATGCATGTATAAGTATGCATGTTTAGTATGCATGTATGAGTATGCATTTATAAGTATGTATGTATGAAGTATGTATGTATGAAGTATGTATGCATGAAGTATGTATGCATGAAGTATGTATGCTTAAAGTATGTATGTATAGGTATGTATGTATAGGTATGTATAGATATGTATGTATGTATAGGTATGTATAGGTATGTATGTATGAATAGGTATGTATAGGTATGTATGTATAAGCATGTGTGTATAAGTATGTATGTATAAGTATGTATGTATAAGTATGTATGTATAAGCATGTATGTATAAACATGTGTCTATGTTATACGTATGAGTATATATCTATAAGTATGTACGTGTAGGTATGTATGTGCAAGTATGTACATGTAAGTACTTGTAAGTATTTACATGTAAGTATGTATGCGTAAGTATGTAAGTGTAAGTATGTAGGTGTAAGTATGTACGTGTAAGTATGTATGTTTAAGGATGTACCTGTATGTATGTATAAGTTTGTATGTGCAAGTATGTACGTGCAGGTATGTATGTGTAAGTATGTACGTGTAAGTATGTACGTGTAAGAATGTACGTGTAAGTATGTATGTGTAAGTATGTACGTGTAAGTATGTATGTGTAGGTATGTATGTATAAGTATGTACGTATAAGTATGTACATATAAGTAAGTATGTATATGTATGTACGTATAAGTATGTACGTATATGTATGTACGTATAAGTATGTACATATAAGTATATAAGTTTAAGTATGTATGTATAAGTGTGTACGTATAAGTATGTAAGTATAAGATTGTATGTATAACTGTATGTATAAGTATGTATGTATAACTGTATGTATGTATAACTGTGTGTATAAGTATTTATGTGTAAGTATGTATGTATAACTGTGTATGTATAAGTATGTATGTATAAGTATGTATGTATAAGTATGTATGTATAAGTATGTGTGTATATGTATGTATGTATAAGTATGTATGTATAAGTATGTATGTATAAGTATGTATGTATAAGTATGTATTTATAAGTATGTATATAAGTATGTATGTATAAGTATGTATGTATAAGTATGTGTGTATAAGTATGTATGTATAAATATGTATGTGTAAGTATGTATGTATAAGTATGTATGTATAAATATGTATGTGTAAGTATGTATGTATAAGTATGTATAAGTATGGGTGTATAAGTATGTGTGTATAAGTATGTGTGTGTAAGTATGTGTGTATAAGTATGTGTGTATAAGTATGTATGTATATGTATGTATAAGTATGTAAGTACGTACTAAGTATGCACATATTATGTATGCACATATCAGGTATGTGTGAAGTATGTATATATATATGAAGTTTGTATGTATATACATGTATGTATGTATGCATATATGTATTAGGTATGCATACATGCATGCATGTATTAGGTATGTCTACATCATCATCATTTTGGGGCTAACGCCGGCAGGGGCGCATAGCCGCATCCACCTTTCGTTTCCACCTACGAGGATCCCTCATGGCGAGCAGCCAGGCAGGGGCCCGGCCCATCTCTAGTTCCTCACGACAGGTTTGATCGATCTGCCCAAGCCACGACCTTCTCGGTCGTCCCACAGGCCTCCTCCACCCAGGGTTGTCTCGGACAGAGACAACCTGATGGGCAGGATCATCCTGTGGGAGTCGAGCCAAGTGGCCATATAGCCTGAGTTGGCGATCACGGATTGTGCAAGTAACAGGTCCTGTACCGGTCTCACGGTGCAACCGTTGGTTGGACACATGGTCCCGCCAACTGTACCCCATGATCCGGCGCAAGGATTTGTTACAAAAGGCATCAAGACGAGATTCCAAAACACAAGATAGTGTCCAAGTTTCACTACCACAGAGTAAAACTGGCAGTATCAGGGCCTTGAAAACACGTAGCTTGGTCCTTCTGCACAGGTACCGACATCTCCAAATACTCTTGTCGAGATTTCATGACCCCTGCTGCCAGGCCAATCCGTCTACTGACTTCTTGGTCTGACAGCCCAGAGTCGTGAATATATATATATATATATATCAATGTATTTTGAGCAGTTGTATAGTGTTGATCCACCAACAGTTAACATGGATGCGGGTAATGTTGAGACTCCTCTGCCAGGCCCACCCATCAGCGAGGATCCACCCTCCCTGGCTGAAGTCAGGGGGGAGATCTCCAAGCTGAAAAGTGGTAAAGCAGCAGGTGTTTGTGGCATCCCAGCCGAATTGTTAAAGGTTGGTGGGGAACCTATGGCAAGGGGCATTCTATATCTTGCTAAGAACTTTCTTCTCTTTCAACTACTTATGAAATATTTGTCAAACGAAGAACTAAACCTATCATTCCAATGTTGTGTATGTTGCTCTTCCTTCCCTTACAATTCTTAGAAAATTCATCGCCAGAATTCACTTACTTAAATTCAAAAATTTGATATTTGTGATTTGTATAATACAGGGTTCAGACAATCACACGCTGTATCTCGTGTAAATCGGAAACAGAAAATGTTAAAAGTTTGTCTTCTTTGTAAACGACCACCTTTAATGAACTGATAATACCCAAACTCAAAGAAAACATGGATTATTTGACAAACAATTTTACTTTACATCTGACATTTAATGTTTTGCATAAAGTCATTCCTCCCTCTGCTTCGTGTAACAATCTTCTCCGCGCAAAGGGAGCCTCTGACCGACGCCCGCCGAACCTTTTCATCCTCTAACGGGATCCCCGGATGTGGTGTGCACACAGGAACGTCATCTGAATATATTGATATACTTGGCGTTCGGTGAACAGGTGACTTTCTTGAAACTTGAGAAATGGGCGGGACATTCATATCGACATAATCGCGGAACAGGGAAGTTGTTGTAGTGGTCATCGTACAGTATTCTGATCTGAAGTAATGTGATGACTGTTTCGTCGCGTACCCCTGCAGCCAAGTAAGGTTGTAGATTGACGATTTTCATTCATCTTCTAAACGTAGTTATTACTCCCACTTAACTCTACAGTAGATAGTAATAAAAGAATCTCGTGTAAGGGGGAAACAAAATGTTAAACGTTTGTTTTTTGGTAAATGACCACCACTGATAAAACTGATATAACTGACATTTAAAGTTTTACATAAAGTCATTCCTCCCTTTCTGCTTTGTATACCAATTTTCTCCGCGCAAAGGGCGCCTCTGACCGATGCCCGCCGAACCTCGTCTTCCGCAGTGCCGATCTGCGGCAGGGAACCGCCTCCACCACAGGCTTTTCCAACGGGATCCCAGATTGTGGTGTGCACATATCATCTGGATATTTTGATATACTTGGCGTTCGGTGAACAGAAGACTCTTGAAACTTGAGAAATGGGCGTGACATCCATATCAAAAGAAACGTGGAACAGGGAAGTAGTAGTGGTCATCGTACAGTATTCTGATCCGAAATAATGTGATAAAATGTACTGTGGTATAACCTTTTACCTGGCCTTAACCCATATATGCTTAATGTCTATATATACATATATAAACATATGTATGTATATATATATATATATATATATATATATATACATATATATATGAATGTAAATATGTATCCATGCATTATACAAGGGCGAGCGAGCTCACAATTTTCATGAACAATACAAAGGACTGCCTAAACTTATAATCGCACGACTAGAAAGGCCGCTATTGCAAACATTTTAATGCTTTGTGGGGTGAAATAACTAACTGAATATATAGAACGCTACAATTCTTTTGACGGAATAACTAAAACAAGAAGGGAATGGAGTTTATACATAATTATTTTAAATATTTGTCTTATATATTGTATAAAGTTTGGAATAATGTTTTGTGGGATGAACAAGCAAGCTGAATATAAAAAAAGCTATTTCTTGACGAAGTTACTAAAATAAACAGGGAATGGATTATATACATAATTATTTAATATTTGTATAAAGTCACTCCTTCCTCTCTGCTTTATATACCAATCTTCGCGCAAAGGAGCTTTTTATCGACGCCCACCGAATCTTCTCGTCTTCCGGATTGACCTTCTGCGACAGGTCGCTTCCACCACCCGCATTTTCAAAGGTATCCCTAGATGAGGTGTGTACAATGTTAAATTATCTGGATCTTTTGATACAATTGGCGTTTGTGGAACAAGAACTCTCTTAAACCCTAAGAAACAGACGTAATATTCATATAGAAAAAAAATGCGAAAGAGGGAAACTGCTGTAGTGGGAATCGTATAATATTCCCATCTGAAGTTATGTGAAGGGAATGCAATGTGATTCTATCTTTAACCTCACTGTTTCACTGAATTAATGTGAATAAATGAATTCAACTTTGAAGCATATGCCATATCAAGACTATGTAATGAATAGAGATATGCCAGAAATAGCATGAAATCTTACAACAATATATATCAAGATATATGTGTATGTGTGAAACCTGAACAATCCTTTTATAGGTCAAACCATCACTAACTGACGATATGAACCTAATATAAATACATGAATATTAGCTTTAATTGTAGGTATATATTCAATGTGTTCTTACTAGAAATGATTTTCGATTCTTGGAGTATCTATAAAGAACATTCTAGGATCAAAGGCGCTTTGAAACAGGAAAATCTCTAAAAACCGGAGGAACAGTCGTGGTATACATATCAAAAGAAACGGGAAACAGGGAAGTTACATGGTGGTTATCGGACAGTATTCTGACCGGAAGTGATGTAATGAAATGTGACGTGATCTGACCTGTAAGCTGACTGTTTCAATACTCAACCCGAAGTCAGGTAAGGTTAAGCGACACATCGGAGTTAATGATCTGAGCCACGCTACCGACTTGAGAAGGAATGGGTAAAGGAATTGGGTTAAACAGTAGTGATGTAATTAAGTCACATAATATGTAAACTACTCTGTCATCGCTTAACCATATCTGCTTCGGAGATACGCGGGGTAAGAATCAGGTTAAAAGTCAAATCCACATTTCGTCACATTACTTCAGATCGGACTACTATACGACGACAACCGCAGCAACTTCCCTGTTTCCCGTTTCTTCTGATATGGATATCAAGCCAGGTTTTAAGAGACTTTCCTGCTCCTAAAACGCCAATAGTTTCAAAGGTTTCTGACGATGTTCCTATGTGCACACCACATCCTGAGTTCCAGTTGGAGATGCTTGTGGTGGAGGCGGTTGCCTGTCGCAGAAGGTCAATCCGGAAGACGAGAAGATTCGGTGGGCGTCGGTCAGAGGCTCCCTTTGCGTGGAGAAGATTAGTATACGGAGCAGAGAGGGAGGAGTGACTTTATACAATCTTTAAAAACACATATATTAAATATATCTGTATACAAACCATTCCATGTTTATCTTATTAGCCTTATCAATGGTTTTAAACGACCCCATATCTCTTGTGAGTTCACCCCCGCTACCAATTGTTGGAATTTTGCAAACATCTCATAACAAACTTCTAATCTAATGTAATCCCGATACGCTTGGGTCACGTTATCAGAGGATGCAACTTGCATAGTATTAAAATCTGAGTAGTAACGGCTTTTCTATTCTGGTTGTGTTGATCAATACATGCATAAATACTTACAATACTTAAGGCATACATCCACATATTCAATAGGATAATGCATAGACATACATACTGGTACATGCATACTGCATACATAGATACTACATACATTCGTACTTCATACATACATACTTCATGCATGAATGCTTTGTGCATACATACTTGATACATAAATAATTCATACACACATAATACGTACATACACACTTAATTCATACTTGCATATACATACATACATACATTTTTAATAGATACATACACATAAACATATTAAATATTAACATACTTATCACATGCATACATACTTAATACATATGTGAATGTGTGTATATACTTAATACTTAAAGGAATTTATATATACTTGAAACATAAATATTTCATGCACACATAATACGTACATACATACTTAATTCATACATACATGCATATATACATAATACTTGATAAATGCATACATACATGCATATAGACATAATACTTAGTAGATACATACATACATGCATATAGATACATAATAGATACATACATATAAACATACTAAATATAAACCTACATATCGCTTGAATACATTCTTAATACATATATGAATGTGGGTAGATACTTAATACATGTAGGGATTTACATATAATATATGCATGTGTAAATACATATATGCATGTATACATACTTATTGCACATATGCATGTGCACGTATTTAATACACGTATGCATATTTACATACCTAATACATGTATGCATGTATACCTGCCAGCTCATAGCCTCTCCATCATCAAGACTTCTACAGTGCCTCCTCGTGGCCACCCATGGAAACTAGGTACCTTGCGGTCCTAGGCTGAACTGTGGAGGCTCTTGGAGCAGCAGGAGGCCCTAAAGGTACGGAGTCATGGCCCACCAGCGTGTGGATACGCCCTGGCTTCGTACTAACTCCTGCCCCCCGCGCCCCCTGGGGTTAATGGGCGGCTGTGGGGAGGCAGGCCTTGCCAGTCAGCCCCCCCCCCGAGATAACCACTGGCAACGAGCCATATAGTTGTTGATGCTGGGGGGAGGGCTAAAGTCCCTCCTACCCAGCAAGTACGGCGGGCTGTGGGTCCCTCTGGGTTAGCGACCGCTGGGACTCGGGTAGGGAGGGGGGGTTACCCCCCGTCCCAGCTGGGTCCCAGCGGCCGCCAGCCTGGCGTGATGCTTGTGGGGGAAAGCCCCAGGGAGCCCCAGGGAGCCCAACGTACACGCACCCCATCAGGATCTGAGATTATCAGGCCGCTTGCTGAGCGGACTGCAGTCGTCTGTAAGGGGGGCTTGGAGTTCAGCTTTCTCAGAGCTTGGTAGGCAGGACGAAGGTCATTTACAAGGAAATGGCTTTCGACCTCCTCTGCAAGATTACTGATAAACTGTTCCTGTTCCCTTCCCTTCCTGCGCACCAGAGAGCGGTGCAAGTTGCGATCCTCTGACAGTCGAGCCGCAGGACAAGCATCTGTGGCTTCCAGTGTCTTCTGAGAGATGGAATTCTGTCTTGTTCTTGGGCGTTCACCAATGGATTCCTGAGCTGCATCAAGCGTTTCACGCTTGAAGGTATCCCACATAAGAACAGGGTCTGTCTGGCCCTTGAGTGCTGTGAGACGACCAGAGAGAGCCTCACAGCACTCAAGGGCAAACCCCCGGGTACACTCGTCCTCCCTCAATCTGTCCAAGTGAAACACCCTAGGGTGTTCATTTGGGCGACGGGGGGTTCTAAAGTGGACCCGGAGAGTAGCCACAACTAATATATGATCAGTTCCACAGAACTCAGCACATCCATACACTCTGCAGTTCTGGAGGATCCTCCATCGAGTGCTAACGAGGATGTGGTCGATCTCCTTGGTCACTCTACCTGTACCGCTGTACCAAGTCCAACGATGCGGGTCAGAAAAGCTGATACCAAGAGCCAGAAATCCTCAATTTCTGGGACCTAACAAAGTCACGGAAAAGGAGGCTATTCTCGCTGCCAGCATCAGCTCCTGAGCCATGGGGACCGACAGACATCTCGTAGCCAGCTCGATCACAGCCGGATACCGCATTGAACTCGCCCAGAACAATATGAATATCTCGCTGAGGACATCTATCTGCCACAGATGCAAGTTTGGCATAAAACATCTCTTTCACCTCAAGTTTATATACATCCGTAGGAGGGTATACAGCAACAAGAGACATGAAGCCAAATGAAAGCTTCAGTCTCAAAACCATGATACGCTCATCGACTGGAGTGACCTCAACTACCAAGGGTTGAAGTCTGCTGGAGATGGCTATGGCTACTCCCTGGAGATGGTGGCCATCGCTGCGGCCAGACCAGTAGTAGGTGTAGCCACCCACACTAATCGTGCCGCTGCCAGGTCTTCTCACCTCTGAGAGAGCAGCCACCTCAACTCTCAGCTGTTTCAATTCCCTCGATAGTAGTGGTAACCGCTCGTCCTGTCGCAGGGAACGGATGTTCCAAGCCCCCACCCTGACAGTCTGCCTGAGGTCTAACCTCGGGCAGTCACTCCGGGTGGGCGCCACCTCTGCCACCCCTACCGACGTCGCCCCATATAGAGGAGGTTGGCTGGCTGCAGGCCTCATAATCCACCTGCAGGGCTCCCTGGGGCTTTCCCCCACAAGCATCACGCCAGGCTGGCGGCCGCTGGGACCCAGCTGGGAAGGGGGGTAACCCCCCCTTCCTACCCGAGTCCCAGCGGTCGCTAACCCAGAGGGACCCACAGCCCGCCGTACTTGCTGGGTAGGAGGGACTTTAGCCCTCCCCCCAGCATCAACAACTATATGGCTCGTTGCCAGTGGTTATCTCGGGGGGGGCCGACTGGCAAGGCCTGCCTCCCCACAGCCGCCCATTAACCCCAGGGGGCGCGGGGGGCAGGAGTTAGTACGAAGCCAGGGCGTATCCACACGCTGGTGGGCCATGACTCCGTACCTTTAGGGCCTCCTGCTGCTCCAAGAGCCTCCACAGTTCAGCCTAGGACCGCAAGGTACCTAGTTTCCATGGGTGGCCACGAGGAGGCACTGTAGAAGTCTTGATGATGGAGAGGCTATGAGCTGGCAGGTATACATGCATACATGTATTAGGTATGTAAATATGCATACGTGTATTAAATACCTGCACATGCATATGTGCAATAAGTATGTATACATGCATATATGTATTTACACATACATATATTATATGTAAATCCCTACATGTATTAAGTATCTACCCACATTCATATATGTATTAAGAATGTATTCAAGCGATATGTAGGTTTATATTTAGTATGTTTATATGTATGTATCTATATGCATGTATGTATGTATCTACTAAGTATTATGTCTATATGCATGTATGTATGCATTTATCAAGTATTATGTATATATGCATGTATGTATGAATTAAGTATGTATGTACGTATTATGTGTGCATGAAATATTTATGTTTCAAGTATATATAAATTCCTTCAAGTATTAAGTATATACACACATTCACATATGTATTAAGTATGTATGCATGTGATAAGTATGTTAATATTTAATATGTTTATGTGTATGTATCTATTAAAAATGTATGTATGTATGTATATGCAAGTATGAATTAAGTGTGTATGTACGTATTATGTGTGTATGAATTATTTATGTATCAAGTATGTATGCACAAAGCATTCATGCATGAAGTATGTATGTATGAAATACGAATGTATGTAGTATCTATGTATGCAGTATGCATGTACCAGTATGTATGTCTATGCATTATCCTATTGAATATGTGGATGTATGCCTTAAGTATTGTAAGTATTTATGCATGTATTGATCAACACAACCAGAATAGGAAAGCCGTTACTACTCAGATTTTAATACTGTGCAAGTTGCATCCTCTGATAACCTGACCCAAGCGTATCGGGATTACATTAGATTAGAAGTTTGTTATGAGATGTTTGCAAAATTCCAACAATTGGTAGCGGGGGTGAACTCACAAGAGATATGGGGTCGTTTAAAACCATTGATAAGGCTAATAAGATAAACATGGAATGGTTTGTACACAGATATATTTAATATATGTGTTTTTAAAGATTGTATAAAGTCACTCCTCCCTCTCTGCTCCGTATACTAATCTTCTCCGCGCAAAGGGAGCCTCTGACCGACGCCCACCGAATCTTCTCGTCTTCCGGATTGACCTTCTGCGACAGGCAACCGCCTCCACCACAAGCATCTCCAACTGGAACTCAGGATGTGGTGTGCACATAGGAACATCGTCAGAAACCTTTGAAACTATTGGCGTTTTAGGAGCAGGAAAGTCTCTTAAAACCTGGCTTGATATCCATATCAGAAGAAACGGGAAACAGGGAAGTTGCTGCGGTTGTCGTCGTATAGTAGTCCGATCTGAAGTAATGTGACGAAATGTGGATTTGACTTTTAACCTGATTCTTACCCCGCGTATCTCCGAAGCAGATATGGTTAAGCGATGACAGAGTAGTTTACATATTATGTGACTTAATTACATCACTACTGTTTAACCCAATTCCTTTACCCATTCCTTCTCAAGTCGGTAGCGTGGCTCAGATCATTAACTCCGATGTGTCGCTTAACCTTACCTGACTTCGGGTTGAGTATTGAAACAGTCAGCTTACAGGTCAGATCACGTCACATTTCATTACATCACTTCCGGTCAGAATACTGTCCGATAACCACCATGTAACTTCCCTGTTTCCCGTTTCTTTTGATATGTATACCACGACTGTTCCTCCGGTTTTTAGAGATTTTCCTGTTTCAAAGCGCCTTTGATCCTAGAATGTTCTTTATAGATACTCCAAGAATCGAAAATCATTTCTAGTAAGAACACATTGAATATATACCTACAATTAAAGCTAATATTCATGTATTTATATTAGGTTCATATCGTCAGTTAGTGATGGTTTGACCTATAAAAGGATTGTTCAGGTTTCACACATACACATATATCTTGATATATATTGTTGTAAGATTTCATGCTATTTCTGGCATATCTCTATTCATTACATAGTCTTGATATGGCATATGCTTCAAAGTTGAATTCATTTATTCACATTAATTCAGTGAAACAGTGAGGTTAAAGATAGAATCACATTGCATTCCCTTCACATAACTTCAGATGGGAATATTATACGATTCCCACTACAGCAGTTTCCCTCTTTCGCATTTTTTTTCTATATGAATATTACGTCTGTTTCTTAGGGTTTAAGAGAGTTCTTGTTCCACAAACGCCAATTGTATCAAAAGATCCAGATAATTTAACATTGTACACACCTCATCTAGGGATACCTTTGAAAATGCGGGTGGTGGAAGCGACCTGTCGCAGAAGGTCAATCCGGAAGACGAGAAGATTCGGTGGGCG
>NW_025918050.1:0-9259 GCF_019202785.1 Penaeus chinensis | reverse complement strand
GAGGTCAAGTAAATATGGAAATAGTAATATAAAATTTAGTGTTCTTGGATTATTAATTAATACAAATTCACCTGGTCAGTGTCGTGGACAGTATGATAATGGTATTTTGATATTTTTCTTTTTCCTTTTTACATATTCGTCTTTGTGATGAAGCTGTTATATTATGTTGCTCTGAACCCATTTATATTGAAACACTATGGATATATATATATATGTAGTAAGAATTTTATTGGAATTCACATCTGTTTAGTAGCTAAACCCTAATATATTCCCTCCTAGGACTAGCTATATAGCTATAGCTATATAGTTATAAGTAAAGGTGGTCAATGGATGGTAAATGAAATCAATTGCAGGAAGTTACTGTTGATCAGTCCTGTTAATTACAAAGAGCAGAGGATCAGGTGAAAGTCATTATCTTGTAGCTGGCGTAGAGTCGAAACTAATCCACCAAAAAAGGAGGATAGCCCAGGCCTTCCCTATGGAACATACGGATATGGCAAAACCGTTTGGGAAGTTGGCCGAGGTCACAATGAGGAAACAGCGAGTTAATGACCTAAATTAGCACTAAATGCTGTAATCTCGGAAATATCGAACAGTGCCGATGAAGAGGACCACTAGAACAGGCATCAGATCGCTTCCTCACTAGGTGAAATATGTAGGCTCGCCTTTCAATGCGGGATCACTTCAGAAATTACTGACAAAGAATTAAAGGCATAGTGTTGGGTTTATCTAGGGGACCCGAGAAAGATGCCAGAAAAAGTATTGCCAAAGGACTATCAGGCCGCCTTTACTCTGAAGGAGGAGCCACTTGGGAAAACATTGACTCATCGACTAGATATTCCTTGAGCCTGCTGTGGGATGGTTTTGTTCAGCGAGAGGGGCTTCCACTTCATCTTCGGGCCGGGTGTAGTCCTGATTTAGAAGAGAGAAGAGGTCCTACCGAGTAACATCACTAGAGAGTTGTTTGGTATATCAGGATATACGGCCACAGGGCGTTAGAGGGAGTGGAAAACGCTTGACTGAAAGGGAGACGAGTGCGGTCTGCCAGGCCAAGGAAAGCTGGGATTGGTGTAATGACCCGGGGTTCAGAGAGGACTAAAAGGGGTGTTAATGCGAGCAACCACTGTAAAACATGGGGTGCAAAGGGATATTTGATGGGGTTGGAAGACTTCTTCACTTTAAAGGTTTGTTATGCTCTAAGACGAGTCATTGGGAGCTGAGGTTAACCATTTAGGAGTCAAAAATGGGCCATAAATTTTTCCCAAACAGTACACTTGACCACAGTTTAAATCAAGCAGGGTAGCCACGGACCGACTCTCATGCAAGGTGCCATTCTCGAGTACTACGATAGGGAAATTAGCAGGCTTTAGTGTTTTACAAGCACTTAGAATTGTCTCGGGGATATAGAGGTGGTAATCTACCAGCCTGTAAACAAGGGCACACAACTGCCCTCTATGCTAGCGTCAGAACATTCCAGGACGAGGCCCAGGGTTTTGGGTGCCAACCGTGATCGAGCGTGATGCCGAAACGGAATAATCTTTTATATTTTCTTCTGGTTAATATCGTATTGAATCTCGTGAAGTCATACAAAGTAGACGAGAAAAGGTGTCTGCAACTATTCGCATTCTCCAAGGGGAGAAATTGGACTCGTCAGACGGTGGATAGTCCTATACCGATGTCCACAGTTAAAATTCATATATTTTAATAACCACGTTGGTATAATACTGAAATAGACTGAAATTACAAAAGGGAATGTCCACGTAAAACTGGGGAGTATTAGTCGTATAACGAACACTGATTCGCTCCGGGAGCATGAACACAAATCTATTTCCAGTGGCCAAAGTGGAAACAGTTGGGGGTATCATCACTATCCTCCCCCTTCAAGGAGAGAACCAAAGGTGGTTAGAAATTTACAACACCCAAAAGGACTAGTAATAGAGGCTGGGCACAGCAAAGGTTCGCGGGCCTCGCGCCCACGCAGCGGACGGTGGGCCGACGGGGGTAACCATTCCCGTGGCCCGCCCCGCTTCTTGGTCGGTTTGTGTGGCCTGGCCCTTCACACAGGCGAACCGTCTCCGTCTTAAGCCGTCGGAATGGTTTCCGAGTTACCGCCCCCCCCCCCTCACTGAGCTGAAACAACCTTTGGATTGTTGTTTCAGGGGATGAAAGGAACTGCCTGGCAAAAGTGCAAAAACCTCCCTTCTCTCACTGAGGTTGAAACAGCCTTTGGTGGGCTGTCCTCAGAGGGAAGGAGGTAATCCTCGAAAAAGACACAGGTCCTTTCCTTCCTACTGAGGTGAAACAACCTTTGGGTGGTTGCTTCGAGGAATGTAAGGAAGTGCCTGACAATGAACCGCAAAAACCTCCCTTCCCTCACTGAGGATGAAACAGCCTGTCTGAGTGGCTGTTTCTGAGGGAAGGGGAAGGAACTACTTTGAAAAGACACAGGTCCTTTCCTTCCTCAGTGAGGTGAAACAACTCTTTGGGTGGTTGCTTCAAGGGATGAATAAGGAACTGCATGGTAAAGTGCATGAATCACTCTCTGTCCCTCACGGCAGTGATATGCAACCTTTGGGTGGCTTCCTCAGAGGGCTGAGCAAATGGGCTCCCCAATATTGGAGGTCTCGTAGTGAAGGGCATCCTCAGGTCTCTACCCGGTGTTTCACCAACCCACGCGTTTGCAGTGCGTGGGCAGGCCTTGGGGTGGCAGTGGACTGTGGGGCGGGAATCCTGAGGTTGAGCGATGCCGTATGACGAGCTACGCCCTGCGGCATAGCAAACGCCTCTTTGTCCTCTATTTTCCAGCAAGACAGGCGGCCCTGCTCCGGCCCGGTCACGGTCAATCGGCTGGTCTCTCCCGGGAGGTTGGGTCACGCCGTCATGACGCCATTGGCATCACAATGGTCCGTGAGCGCCGTCACAAAGGCTATTTGAGCGTATATCCTCTCATCACTCTGTTGCTGTTAGACACTGGTTCTGACACTCAGCTTCCCTTGTTGGGACTCCGTGGTGGGTGGGTGCGTGAGAGGATGAAAGCACTTACCAATTCTAATGGAAAAAAATATTCAAACACCCCCACAGACTGATACAAACGTTTGACGACCCGCCGCAAGGCCCAGACCACGGCAATCACAAGAAGGCATATGAGCTTCCGGTGGGCAAAAAAGGGAAAGCCCATGCACAGGATGATACTGTCACCCCTGCTGCTAGAGGTGGACAAGACCGAAGGCAAATGGGTCATGTCCACCGAATAGTCAGACATCTTGACTCGCGAGCTGGCCTCTCCAGGGCCAACAGCTAAGCCAGGAGGGCCTGAGTTCTCAGACGGCCTCCCTGATTGGAGGGGCGAGCAGGGTCTGAACCAGCCGCATCAGCTGCTGCCACACCAACAAGCCCGAAAACGACATGGGCGGGCGAAAGCGTCCGAGGCGGAGAAGACTCTGAGAAGAGTAGGGACTCCCCCTAAACACGCTTCGCCCAGTTCAAAGTGCAGCTAAACCGAAGCTTCGAACAATGCCTACCAATTGGTCCGGGCATTGGAGTTGCAACGGAAAATCCGGTTTGTCGATCCGGGTCGCCGAGTCAAGGCATGTCTACTGCCAAAGATCAAGCTACTTTGAATTTCTCGGGAAACGAAGGAGCTAGCGATGGGGAGGAAATGAGTCTTTCCCCACTAAGTCCCCAGGAAAGAGAACCAAGGATGGTTGCTACTTGGCTTCTCAGTCTCATACGATGTGGAGCTGATCGCTTCACACCCACAGGAGGGCAGGCATCCCGACCATGTCGAAGGGGTAGACCCAACCAGGCAAGTCCTTGGTGACCATGACAGGTGCCCCAAACACTTACCCTTGAATCTAGGGTAACTGGAGCACCTACAAACCTACTTCAACGTATGTGCCAGAACCATTTCGGTGTTCAAGTGCCCAGAAAAAGTCTACACCAGGCTAACTGTACAGCCAAGCCAAAATGAGGTGTCTGGTGCAGGCCACAAACAGAGGTATGCCTCAAGGCATACAAAGAGGAAAAGAGAGACACAAACAAGCCAAATGTCCCCAACTTTGCAAAGACGCATCATGCCTGGGGCCTGACTTGCTCTGTCAGGAAAGATGGCGGCCCTTCAGGCGACAAGAGATTGCTCAACAGACCAGACTTTGTTTCCTGCCACAGGGCACCCATGGTTGGGGGAAGGAAACAAATGCGAAAAGCCTCCCGACCTCCTAAAGAGGAAGGCAGCCGCCCCCCAGCCGAACCGGATGACACACAAAAGGACGTTTCGACAATGCCAAAGGTGCAGAAAGAGACACTAAAGAAACAAGGTTCTAAGCGCAACACAAAAAACCTCCCAACCAGATGATCTTCTCCTCTTTTGGACGAGGACGATATGAATCCTGTTAAAATGTGTTGTCTCAGCAGTAGCCAAACAGCCCTGTGGGAAGGTTCGGAGTGAGGAGGCCGAGAAGGCAGTTTTACGGTCTGCCAGGACGGCATATGGACCCAGACTGTCGCAGCCCTGAAGGTAAGGAAATCTGGTTAGAGCAAACCAGCCTCACCCTCACCCCAGGCACGAGACTCCCTCCCACTCAAAACCAGGCCTGCTTCCAGGCAGAGTCCACACAGCTGAATCTGGCAGCCAGAGCAGATCACGCTGACCTTGCCCAGGGCCAAGGCCAGCGAGGCCAGCCAAGAAAAGCTGAGAGAAAAGCTGAAGCAACCAACCGTCCGAGCTCCCACGGCTCTCCACCTCCAGTGGGACCCTAGGATAGCCTGTAACAAAAAGACGAGGAGCCCTCAACCAGCGAGGACCTCGCAATGGAGTTGTCTGACTCCGACGATGTGTCTATGTAACTATCACCTGAGTAACATCATGACACACCTCTAAGCATCCTACAAGTGGTAACATCAATAGCTTATCTGCCAAAGAACGCTTTTCTCCAAGCAGTAGTACGATACGGAACATTGACATTGTCATGCTCCAAGAGAAATAACTGTGGACACTAGTTCGCTTCTCAGGGTACATGCCTTTCCACACTGCCCAGAACACTGGCAAGAGAGGCTTGATCACCCATTGTGAGAGCAACAATCCCCTACTGCGCAAACGCAGATGCATCGCACTGTGGAGACATGTGAATCCCTTGCCGTCGAGGTTACTGGCCGGGGGGCCCCTCAAACTGTGCAACGTGTACCCGCCGGCCACGCTGTAGAAGCTTAGACATCAGCCAGGTCTGTGCCTTCTGACTGCACGGACCAAGTGATTCATAGGGGAGGACTTCAATGCACACCACCCCATCCTGGTCCCTGCCGGGGAACCGGATGCGGCGGCTATCACCATAGCCAACGTGTAGAGACTTCCCTGAGGAATCGCTCTTCCTCAACCACCAAGAGCAATGCATGTCAGAGGAGGGTCATGACTCACCCTGGCCAATGCGATCTGGTGGGGAGGATGGCTGCATGTCGATGAGACATGTCACAAGTGACCATTACGGCATATAACTCCCCCTATGGATGCTTGGCCCAGCCGAAATCCTAAGACCGAATCCAAGATGAAAACAGTACAAGGCCAAAGGCGGCGTGACAAACGCCTTGGCCCTCTGCTGAGATGCAACCGGATCCACCCAAATCGAAAATGTGGGAAGTAGCTCGCAGCTAGCTGCTAAACGCCATTAAATGAAGCAGCTCACAGACCTACCCAAAACTCGGCTGGGTCCAGAAGTCACAAAGGACGCTCTGCGTTCTTCAACTGACAGAGATCAGGGGGTCAACACAGGCAATGGTGAACATGTGTCCGAAAAACATATCCCGAAGGCAAAGACCCTACCTAACTTATCCTCCAAAAGGAGGCTGTACGGTGCCAAGGAAAAATGCAACAGAGTCAGGGCAGGAAATAGTGGCTGGAATGGATCCTTCGACCACAAACCACCTTTCAGAGCGTGGCAACGGGTCAAGCGCGCTACCAGCCGCTCAGCCCCCGAGGTGCAACCTATCACGACCCCCAAGCAGAGTAACGACTGGCGCACGAGTTCTCTGCTGAGTGAGAACGAGCCAGGCAAGGCAGCAACAGTCTGCCTAGCAGGCTGGGGCAAGACCAAGAGCGTCTACAGCTGACAGACACGCTCAGATCAGAGAAAGGGGCTGCCGAACCCGCATAACTCAGAACGTTTCTTTTCCTCTGAGGGAAATAAGGAAACAAAAAAAAAAAAAAGCCTATAACACCAGTTCCAACACCAGCCCCGGGCTCTTGCTGGATCTACGTACCCCATTACTCCACCTCGGACTAGCAGGTGAGCGTGCACTTTGCAATTCATCAAAACAAGTCCTGGGAAACTTCACTCTACCCCAGAGTTGGATGAGGGCTACATAGTTCCCGTCCAAAACCTAAAGGAGCCGGGGAAGTACGCCCAATCTCTCTGCTCAGCTGCCCTGGCCACGACGGTCTGAGAGGATGGTACTAAACCGGCTTTCATGGACATCGGGGACCCCCGCTACGAACACTCACGGGTTCACAAGGGGATGGGCACAGCACACAGCATAGCCACGGCTCCCTAGCACAATCAGCAAGGGCGCAGCTTGTGGTGGTCTTCTTGACCTGGAGAAGGCTTTTGAAATGGCAAGTCTGCATGCCATTCAGGAAAAGCCTGATCCCAGACGGGAATCAGGGAAAGCTATTGGCTTGATGGTGACTACTTCAGAACAGGACTTCAATGTCAATTCCCAGGGTCACCTATCGCAGACATGCCGCTGAAAATGAACGCACGCGGTGGGGTTATCAGTCAGCCCTAATTCAACACTTCATGTCCTGCATCCCAAGATAAACCTCCAGTGGTGGTGCAATAAGTCATCTCGTATGCAGA
Organism: Penaeus chinensis; assembly: GCF_019202785.1. Lineage (NCBI taxonomy): Eukaryota > Metazoa > Arthropoda > Malacostraca > Decapoda > Penaeidae > Penaeus > Penaeus chinensis. Next base: position 2,411 of record NW_025918050.1, on the reverse strand, counting down.
CGATCTCCGCTATCACCTCCACTGGACCACGCAGCCAGAATAACAGCCCCAGCCGAATAAAAGCCAGCGTTTATTGTTTGGACCTCGTGTCAGAGGAGTCGTTGTCGGACAGGACTAAAGCTCTCTGCAGCAAATCCAAAGCCATGGCTCTGAGACAGAGAGTTCTAGGCAACAAGACTGAAAATCCAGGGAGTGGAATTGTATGGGTCCAGGACTACCTATACTTGGGTAAGGATAGACGGACCCTCTTCTTCCACAAGGAGGGTCCTGTATCTGGTTGACCGAACAAGCAAGACCTGTCCGTCATGTGAGCAATTGACGGGAGCGCATAGGGGCCAGGACCACAAAGTTCTAAGATCATTTAGTACATGCTGTCGGCCCCAGTGTGGACTATGCCTCATGGTGTGCAACGAAAAAGGCACACATTACAATTTAAAAACGGTCAAAATGAAGCTGCCAGGGATCCTTCTGGGTGCCCCGAGGTGGACGAAAGTCCATCAACCTCCTGATGGAGGCAAACCTTCTCCCCCTGGACTCACGAATCGATCTGAATGGCAACACAATTCTGTCAAAGGTTCATCCGGCTCGCAGGAACACGAAGCCTAAGGACAAAAACATTAGTCAGATGCTCGAACAAGACACGAAGTCGTCTTCATACAGCCAGGGTGTTGATACGCCATCAGCTCAAAGAACAGCTTCTTGCTAAGGGATGGATCCCTCACACCCCGACTTTGCCGAAGCCGCCGAGGGCACTGAGCCTGATAAAGTTTCAATCATAATGAGCCTGTCGATGAAAAAACAAAAGAGCTATCTTCCCTGCCTTTGCCTTTAAAGGCGAAGCCCATAGGGTTATTGCAGCCATCACTCCTCCGGGTTAGTAGAACATTTCTACACGGATGGATCGGTCGATCCCTTGAGCCACACTGTAGGCGCCGGCTTTGCAGCAAGGGATGCCCACTCGATCCATGAGGGTAACATACACGCCCTCCTCGCTACAGGCAGAGGCCCAGTTGCACTCATGGGATCTAGGCACGCGTCCTAGGGAAGGACCACGTTGTTCCTACACCGAACTCAGGGCAGCCATTGACTGTTTCTAGCCACAGACTCACCCACCGGACAACATCATCCTACCTGACCACGATTCTCACTATGCACAGAGAATTCTTGCTCAGGTCTTAAGAAGAATTATCATCAACTGGGTCCCAAGCCACATCGGCATCGAGGGAACGATGCTTGCTGACGTGACTAGCCGTCGCTCGGCAGGTGGTATGCCCCAATCCCATGACGATAAACCGAGCCGAAAATTACATTGGAGAAGTGTGCCTTGGTCGGTCTTTTACCTTCCTACGGCAGCTCCACAGAGAGGAATACGGAGAGAATCTTCCCCCTTGGCAAGCTTGGTACTCAGACGCCACAGGGCTATGAACCACTGGCTAACTCTGCTGAGTAGCCAACAGACGTACCCAAGTCAATCTTCACAGAATGCGCTAGGTTTACCCTGTGCATGGCAGATTATCCCAACATTCGAAGCGATGAAAGGTGGCTGCAGAGCACTGCGGCGCGCCGAACGCCAACTAGTCCACTACCTAGAAATTACGTGACCGTACATAATTCCTGAGACAGGGACTCCGCCACAACCGCCGCCGTTGCTGGTAAAGAGGCTAGCGACATGCTTACACCATGGCGGAGGCGCGTCTGGCTGGCCAATCCGCCGCCACGGTAAGCACCGAGTGTCAGACAACTCAACGAGACAAGCCGTAAAAAGCTTGACACAGGCCGGGCCATATTTAGAAGGCCCGGGCGAAGCTAGAACTTCGCCAAACCAAACATAAAGAAGGGATAATAGAGGATGAGAGAGAGAGAGAGATGAGAGAGAGGGGGGGGGGGCGGGCTCTATATCTATAAGCATTTTTTTTATCGGTGTTTTTCATTTCAAATAAAACTGATGCAATGTTTACACTTTTAAAGTTAAATTGCCGATAGTACCACTATCGTTGCATAGGTGCGAATCAAGAGATAGCACCGGGACCACCTTGTGACCTTGAGCACCATCCGAAACTAGTTCACAAATGACAAACAGTATTCTACTTCTCTGCTTTCCTTGTTGATCTCAAAACACCTCTTCTATATATTATACTAAACATTTTTTTACATCGAAAAAAAACTATTAAGGAAGTCGAAATACAGACGTAAACTGCAATATATTACATGATACAGTTGCCAACCATTCGCCAAGTTTTAGCACTGAATGGACCGTGCACCCATCCGCCCAGTTTACTAAGGAAAGCGTGTTAGCAAGCAACGTTCCAAAAGGTGAATATTTTTACGATGTTCTTTAAATTCACAGAGGTTGTAAACTGTGGAATGAAGAGTTAAATACGCTTGGAATATGAACGTTGAGTTAGTTATGA
>NW_025918049.1:0-4829 GCF_019202785.1 Penaeus chinensis | reverse complement strand
TCTATCACAGGTCTCTCGGGCGCCCAAGAATTTTTAAAGCTTTTTTTATGTTTTTTTAAAGATTTTCAAAAATAAAATCCTATCTACCAATCCCTCTATCTATCGATCGATCTATCTATCTACCAGGTCTTCCTTTTAAGATTTTTAAAAAGATTTTCAAAAATAATTCAATTTTTTTCCTTTTTCTCTCACTCTCTCTACCAATCCCTCTATCTATCGATCCATCTATCACCCAGGTCTCTCCGGCGCCCAAGAATTTTAAAGATTTTTTTTTTTTTGTTAATTTTATGGAAGAAATTGTTTTTCTCTTTTTTTTTGAGAGAAAAAATCCTACCAATCCCTCAATCTATCTATCGATCTATCTATCGATCTATCTATCGATCTATCTATCGATCTATCTATCCCCCAGGTCTCTCAGGCGCCCAGGGCTGGAAGGGCGAGGAAGGTGACCTCCTGCCGGGCCCCTTCGTCAAGGGCAGAGTTGGCGACGACGGTCAGCCAGGTCTCCCGGGTCTCTACGGACCAAAGGGCGAACCCGGATTCGACGGCCGGCCGGGTCTCGACGGCAGGGCGGGGGCGAAGGTGAGGTCATGTGAGGTCAATGGTGGGGGTCGAAGGTCAGGTCAGGTCATTTTGGGATGATAAGAGGTCGATGGTTGAGGGTCAGGTCATAGGGGTTGATAAGGGGTCGAAGGTGAGGTCATGTGTGGGGGTTGAAGGTCAGTTCATTTGGTAGGGTCATTTGGGGGTCGATGGTTGAGGGTCAGGTCATTTGGGATGATAAGGGGTCGAAGGTGAGGTTGTGTGGGGTCATGTGGGGTTGAAAGTGAGGTCATATGGGGTCGATGGTAAGGTCAGGTCATAGGGGATGATAAGGGGTCGAAGGTCAGGTCATGTGGGGTCGATGGTGGGGGTCGATGGTGAGGTCATGTGAGGTCAATGGTTGGGGTTATGTGTGGGGTCGAAGGTGGGGTCAAATAAAGCGTCGAAGGTTGAGGTTCAGGTCACGGGGGATGATAAGGGGTCGATGGTGAGGTCAAATAGGCGTCGAAGGTTGAGGGTCAGGTCATTTGGGATAATAAGGGGTCGATGGTTGAGGGTCAGGTCATTTGGGGTCATGTGAGGTCCTGTGGAACCAGAGGGAGTGATTTGGGGTCATGTGGAAGCAATGGGAGTGATTTGGGGTCATGTGAAGTCATGTGGAACCAGAGGGAGTGATTTGGGGTCATGTGGAAGCAATGGGAGTGATTTGGGGTCATGTGAAGTCATGTGAAACCAGAGGGAGTGATTTGGGGTCATGTGAAGTCATGTGAAATGAGGTCAAACGATGTCGTATGGGGTTCTGTAGGGTCATACGGTGGTAATATGAGGTCAGAAGAGGTCATGTAAGGTCACAGTACTATTACTATTTTTAAATGCTTAAAATAAAAAATGTTCAATAAAAAAAAAAAATTAATTTCTATCTATGAAAAAAATATCAAAATATCTGTATATATAATTCATTCCTATCAACAAAAAAAAAATCTATAAAAAAAAAGAAAAACATAGATAAGAAAAATAAATCGAAAACTTCCTCTCTCTCTTTGTCTCTTTCTCCCCTTCTCCCCCCCCTCACCTACCCCCTACCCCTACCCACCTCTCCCCTCCTCCCCCTCTCCCTCCCACCCAACCCCCTCCCCACCCCCTCTTTCCCTCCCTCCGTCCTACCCCCCCCCCCCAACCCTTCCCCCCTCCCTACCTCCCTCCCACCCCCTCACCCCTCTCCCATCCCTCCCACCTTCTCCCCCATCCCCCCCCCCCCCCCATCCCTCCCCTCCCCCCCCCCCCCCCTTCCCCTCTACGTCCCTCTCCCCCACCCCTCCCTCCCTCCCACCTCTCCCCCACCCCCCTCTCACCCCATCCCCCCCCCCCCTTACCCCCCCCCTCCCACCCCTTCCTCTCCCTCTCTCCTTACCTTCTCCCCTCTCTCCCCAGGGCAACCAAGGCGAAGAGGGCCTGACGGGCCTCGACGGGCTGCCCGGACGCCACGGCTTCAGCCCCCCCAAGGGCGTCCCCATTCCCGGAGACAACGGATGGAAGTGAGTTAATAAAATAGGGTAATTAGTGAGTTAATTAAGTGTTTAATGAGTTAATTAAGTATTTAATGAGGTAAGTAAGTAGTTAATTTGAGTATTTGATTAGGAAGTGAGTTAAGGAAGGGGGTTAATTAGTGAGTTAATTAGTTAGGAAGTGAGTTAAGGAATGGGTTAATTAGTTAGGAAGTGAGTTAAGGAATGGGTTAATTAGTGAGTTAATTAGTTAGGAAGTGAGTTCATGAAGGGGGTAATTAGTGAGTTAATTAGGGAAGTGGGTGAGTTAATTAATTGGTTAATTGGGTGTTTAATTAGGAAGTGAGTGAGTTAATTAATTGGGAAGTGAGGTCTTTAATTAGTTAACTGAGTATTTGATTAGGAAGTGAGTTAATGAAGGGGTTAATTAGTGAGTTAATTAGGGAGTGGGTGAGTTAATGAAGGGGTTAATTGGATAATTAATTAGGTAGGAAGTGAGTTAATTATTTAGTTAATTGGATGATTAACCAAGTAGGAAGTGAGTTAATTACTTAGGAAGTGAGTTATTTAATTAGTTAATTTGGATGTGTAATTAGAGAGTGAGTTAATGAATTAGTTAAGTATTTAATTGATTAATTTGAGTGCTTAATTAGTTAGGAAGTGAGTGAGATATTTAATTAGTTATTTAATTCCCATCTTTATCACCTATTTCCCTTCATCTCCATCATTATTTTGTTTTCTTTCCCCCATCCTTTGTTAACTCCATCTTTATCACCTGTTATCGCCTATTCCCCTCCTCCCCATCTTTATCCCCCATTATCACCTATTATCATCTGTTTCCCCTCATCCTATCTTTATCACCAATTCCCCCTCCTCCCCATCTTTATCACCTTGTATCGTCTGTTTCCCCTCCTCATCTTTATCACCCATTATCCCTCCTCCTTTATTTTCCCCATCTTCATCACCTATTCCCATCTTTATCACCTATTATCCCCCATTCCCCTTCCTCCCCATTTCTCCTCCCCATCTTCATCCCTTATTATCACCCATTCCTCCTCCTCCCCATCTTCATCACCCATTATCGTCTGTTTCCCTTCCTCCCCATCTTTATCACCAATTCCCCCTCTTCCCCATCTTTATCACCCATTCCCCCTCCTCCCCATCTTTATCACCATTTTCCCCTCCTCCCCATCTTTATCACCATTTTCCCCTCCTCCCCATCTTTATCACCATTTTCCCCTCCTCCCCATCTTTATCCCCCATTCCCCTTCCTCCCCATCTTCATCCCCCATTCCCCCTCCTCCCCATCTTTATCACCATTTTCCCTTCCCTTCCCTTCCAGAGGCGCCACCGGAGACCGCGGCGCCCCGGGCCTCATGGGGGAGCCCGGGCAGATCATCGGCGTGGGCGGGGTCAAGTACACGCTTCTGGTCAAGGGCGATCAGGGAGAGCCAGGTGAGGGGGCGGGGCTTAGGGGGGTGAGGGGGCGGGGTTTAGAGGGTGAGGGGGGCGGGGTTTAGTGGGTGAGGGGGCGGGGCTTCGGGGGGCGAGGGGGAGGGGTTTAGAGGTGAGGGGGCGGGGTTTAGTGGGGTGAGGGGGGCGGGGCTTAGGGGGGGTGAGGGGGCGGGGCTTGGGGGGGCTGGGGGTGAGGGGCGGGGTTTAGGAGGGAGGAGCTTCCTTAGGGGGCGGGGTTTAGGGGGGACGAGAGGGAGAAGCTCCCTTGCTTATATAGCTTCGGGGGGCGGGCTTGGGGAGGGGCTGAGGGGGACGAGAGGGAGGAGCTTCCTTCCTTATATAGCTTCGGGGGGCGAGGGGGCGGGGCTTAATAGGACGAGAGGGAGGAGCTTCCTTCCTTATATAGCTTCGGGGGCCGAGGGGGCGGGGCCTAGGGGGGCCTAGGGGGCGGGGCTTAGGGGGATGAGAGGCAAAGGCTTCCTTCCTTATATAGCTTCGGGGGGCGAGGGGGCGGGGCTTAGGGGGTGAGGGGGGCGGGGCTTAGGGGGGACGAGAGGGAGGAGCTTCCTTCCTTATATAGCTTCGGGGGGCGGGTTGGGGGCGAGGGGGCGGGGCTTAGTAGGGGACGAGTTGCCAATTCGTTTCTGATTGTGGATTTTTTTTAATGTTTTATATTTCTGTTTTAGGATTTTTTTTCTCTTTTTTTTTTTTTTGGTTTAAGTTCTTGAGGAAGTGGCTGAGATATGTAATGAGTTCATTAAGAATTTAATTAATTAGGAAGTGAGTGAGATATATAATTCGTTAATTAAGCGTTTAATTAGCTAGGAAGTGGGCGTGGCTTAAGAGAATTGCCAACTCGTTTTCCGATCGTGGATTTTTTTTTTTTTTTTTTTTTTTTTTTTTTTTTTTTTTTTTTTTTTTTTTTTTAGTTATTGTAAGAAAGTGACTGAATTAATGAAGAATTTAATGAGTTAGAAATTAAATAAAGTGAAATTATTTTATAATTTTAATTTCCTCTAAACTAACTGGATTTTTTATTTTTTATTTTTTATTTTTATTTTTTATTTTTTTTTATTTATTTTTAGTTATTGTGAGAAAGTAACTGAGATAATTAAGTATTTAATAAGTTAGGAAGTAAGTTAGAATTAAATAAGTAAATAATTTTATTGTTTTCAATTCCTTTTAAACTAACCCTCTCTCTCCCCCCCCTCCCCCCCCTCCCCCCATCACACACACCAGGACCCCCGGACCCCAGGCTTGGACGGCATCAGGGGCCCCGAGGTCCCGACGGGCGCCAGGGGACCGACGGGCCCCAGGGATAGGGGA
>NW_025918048.1:0-7767 GCF_019202785.1 Penaeus chinensis | reverse complement strand
ATTCTTGTGTGAACATCTGTCCCCTGCGGCGAGAGATTTGAACGCATGCCAACCGAATAAGCTATAACGAGATTCCGATACCGCTGCAATACACAGCGGCGATAGCAAACACACAGGGAAGAGTGGGAGGGAGAGAGGTAAGGGAAAGGGAGGGAGAGGTGAGGAGAGGGAAAGAGGGAAAGGGTGGGAGGGACGGAGGGAGGGAGGGAGAGGGAGGAGAGGGAAAAAGGGGAGTCATGGGAGAGAGGAGAGAAGGAGAGGAAAAGGGAGAGGGGAAGAGGGAAAGGGCTGAGGGAGAGAGGGGAGGGAAGAGGGAGAGGGAGAGGGAAAGGGAGGGAGAGAGGGAGGAGAAGGAGAGGAGGGAGGGAAAAGTGTGTGTAAAAGAGAGAGAGAGAGAGAGCGAGAGAGAGAGAGAGAGAGAGAGAGAGAGAGAGAGAGAGAGAGAAGAGAGAGAGAGAGAGAGATAGAAGAGAAAAAAGAGAGAGAAAAGAGAGAGAGATAGAGATAGAGATAGAATAGATAGATAAGATAGATAGATAGAGAGAAAAAGAGAGAGAAAAAGAGAGAGATTGAGAAAGAGATGGAGATAGATAGAGAGATAGATAGATTAGTATATATATATAATATATATATAATATATTATATATATATATATATAATATAGAGAGAGAGAGAGAAGAGAGAGAGAGAGAGAGAAGAAAAAGAGAGTGAAAAAGAGAAAAAAAAATGAGGAGAAAAAAAAGAAAAGAAAGATAGAATAAACACAATTACCTTCCCTCTTTCCTCCCGTCCCCCCTTTCTATCTCCCCCCCTCCTCTCTCACCCATATAGTCCCTGCTTCGAACGAGCTACCCCTCATGCCCTACATGTCTATTACCAACAACGCCACCTTTCGCTACCACACCTCGGCTCACCGTACGCTGTGACCTCAGCACAACGGCATGCGAACCTCGACCAGCAAGGCACGCAGACATACACCGCACGGAGATCACGAACTCTACCTATAACGGGAAACCACACGACGGAAGTCTTCATTCACACTTACACTGACCGGCCTGAGGACGAACTTTCTGCACTGTAATCGTGAGTATTTGTTTCTCCAGCGGGGTTATGGTGATGTGGCTGCTGTGGTATTGGTGACGGAGGAGGTAGTGATAGTGAAAGTTAGATAAGATATGAAAGTAGTATTGTCATAGAAAAGGTAAAGATGAGGTAATTAGTGTCATGGTGATGATGGTGGTTCATAAAATGAGAGGAAGTAGTAGGAAAGATAATCATGTTTAATGTTTATAGGCGATAATGATTGATGATAACTACACTGCATATGATTATAATAATTAGTGAATAATAACACCAGTTTTCCTACTAACAAGTACTAGAATGAACCAGAACACAAAGACACACACAACACAACACACACACAGACACGCATACAACACACAACACACACACACACAAGCACACACAACACACACACACACACACACACATTCATACAACACACACTATACACACTACACAACACAAAACACACACACAACACACACACACCACACACATACAACACACAAACCACACAACACACCACACACACATTCAAAAGTTACTTGAGAACCCTGAAATCTAATCAAAACCCACCCCTCTCCCTCCCCTACCTTCATCTCCATCCCTCCCCTCCTTCCCTATAACATCCTTCCCTCCTCCTTCCTCCCCCCACTCCCCCCCCGCCCCCAGGATGCGCGGTGTCCCCCAGCATGCCGGCCACACAGAAACAACTTTCTCCTCCACGAAGTCTACGTGATTGGCGACAGCATACCGCCACGTGTCAGGAAGAGTTTAACCTGCTCAGCTGGTCGTCACGGAGCAGACGTCGCGTGTCTGCATAACGGGTGGAATTAACCACGGCTGTGTGAGAGGTCGGATGATGAATAATTAGGTTATTAATTATTATTAGTAGTAGTTGTATTGCTATTATCAATATTATTTTTTTTAATTATTATCAAATAATTTTTACTGTTATTATTATTATTATTGTTTGTTATTATTAAATTGTTATTATTTTAACCTATTATTTACTAATTTTCAATATTAATTTATTATTATTATTATTTTTATTATTATTATTATTATTATTGTTATCATTTATATATTATTATTATAAATTTTTATCTGTTACTTCTTTCTTTTTTCTTCGTATGCTTATTATTATTATTATACTTATTATTATCATTATCTTATCGATCCATTATTATTATTATTATTTTTTACTATTATTATTATTATTATTGTCTATTATTTTTATTATTTATTATCATTATAATTATTATTGTTGTTGTATGTTTTTGGGTTTTTGGGTTGTTATTATTATATCATTATTTTTACTATTGTTTTTATTATTATTGTTATTATCCTCTGTTATCTGTTATGTTATTTTTATTATTATTATTATTATTATTATTATTATTATTATTATAATATTATTGTTATCAATCTACTAGTTTCTTATTTATTATCATTTACTAGTTTTATTATCATCATGGCTATTATTTTATAACTCTTATTATAATTATCATTCATTATCTATTTTTTTGGATTTTTCTCTTGCCTTCATTTCTCATTTTTTTCGTATTTTTTCTCCTTTTTTATGTTGTTTTTAGATTATCTTTAACATATTCTACCTTTCTTTCTGTCTTTCTTTCTCTTTCGTGTTTCTTAAAATTTATTTGGCTTTGTTCTTTCTTTCTTCTTTTATCCTTTTTCTTTCTACTTTTCTTAAAAATCTTTTATCTTTCCTCTTTCTTTTATAATATCATTGCCTCTTTCTCTTTTTCATCATATCTCTCTCTTTCTCTCTTTTCGTATTTCTCTTGTTTTATTCATATCTCTTTATTTTCTCTCTTCCGTCTTTTTCTCTGTTTTATTCTTTTTTTCTTTCTTTCTCTCTCTTCTCTCTCTCTCTCTCTCTCTTATCTCTCTCCTCTCTCTCTCTCTCTCTCTTCTCTCTCTCTCTCTCGCTCTCTCTCTCTCTCTCACTTTCCCTTTTTTTTTTTTTTTTTTTTTTTACCTTTATTCTATCCCTTCTTCCATAGAAATTATTTTTTTTCAACAAATTTATCTTATTTGTAATGATGTATGATTACCGACAACGTAAATAAATATATTCAAAGAAAACAGCGTCATCATCACTGCACAAAAACCACAAAACAAACTTACAATTCTTGCCTTGCTTGAACAACCATTCACCGCCCACCTTTGTCCCTCCTCCCTGGAAACAAACCCACCACCACCGTGCCTGATGCTGTGTGCATGGACGACGCACTCTGTGCGAAACGCCACGACGACCATCCAGCACGCATGTGGAGGTGGGGCGAGGAGGGTGACGCGACCTGCATCGGCGACCTGTACTTCGCGACGCCCAACGTCAGACCGCGGAAGGTCCCGTGCGCGTTTAACGGCTGGGTGGATGCGCACGGATGCGAGACGGGTTGCGTGGTGTGGTTTGGTGTATATGAGGGGAGTTGAGCTATTTGTTCTATATAGCTGTGTGTGTGTCGTGTGTGTGTGTTGTGTGTGGTTGTGTGTGGGTTTTGTGGTGTCGCTTGTGTTGTAGTTTCTTTTAACTGTTTATTCAGTCGTGTCGTGTCCGTGTGTTGTATATGCACATTAGGATTTAGAAGTAGATACGATCTAGCATATTAAATAGATTGCACTGGCAGCTACATTCGCGTCAGCCTGCCCATTTGTACCTCTCGCACGTCGTCAGTTGTCTCTACCTTGTTCATCTTCATTACGTTCACTTGTTCACTCCTCCCCCTCCCCTCTAGTGTGCAGGGAGGAAGCCGTGCGTGGTGGAACCGCGCGGTGGATTGGTTCGACACGCGCATGAGAAGGTCGGGGAGGCCGTGACAGCGGCTTGCCGCCCGGGCACGGCGTCAGGGGGCCAGGAGCGAAACGCTTGTTAGCAGCCAGTTGAACGTGCACGGATCCACGGTGGGAGCCGAAGACGGCGTGGAACTGCGTAGGTTTTTGGCTGCCGATGTGTGTTTGAATGCTATGGCGAGATTAACTTCCGTGACTTTATTCATGGTTGTGTGAGTATTCCTCGGTTCTAACATCGATGTCTTTTTGATCTTAATAATGTTATAACCTCACTTTATTACCTTTCGTTATTTTGAGGCCAGGTTAAAATCTTGAACGTTTTACTCGTCACTTAATCGTTCCCATCCTCATTCGATTATTTCTGCCGTCGTGATGAAATATGCAATGATAACTTTCACAATAAATTACTTTCCTTATTACACCATCCCGTCAGTGGTCTGCACCGACACACCGACGGCGTCGGGATTGCGCGGTCGGCTGGTCGGCTGGATTGTGGTTGGTCGGGCAGGTCATCAACGCGACACTTGCTTGGGACGGGTACCACCTGTATGAGCGACGGAGCCACGAGATGACGCTGAGCTGCAATTTGGCGGCTGGAGGACCAAGCCCGCGTGCTGGATAGTGAGGGGGGGGGGGGGGAGGGGGAGAGCGAGGAGGAGATGGAAAGAAAAGAAGGATTGAAAACTCTCGCTAAAACACTGACAACACACACACATAGATTGTCTTATATATATACTGAGTCGTTATATTTACTATTACTATACTTATAGCATATACTATGCTCATATATATACACACAAACTACTTGATATCTATCTATCTATCAATCTATCTATCTATATTTTTATATTAACTACACATGTACATAAACACACACACACACACACTGTGCATATATACGTATACCACACACAACATACATACACACACACAACACACAGACACACACAATAAACACACACACACACAACACACACACACACACAACAACCACACCATATCTATATATTTCTACATAATAGTTTATATATATTATATGTTACACACCACACAAACACACAGATATAATATCATATCTTTATAGACTTATATATTTATTATATATATGTATTATAAATATATATATACATATAATTTATTATCTATATTATAAATATATATACACATATATTTAATATCTATATATAATATTATATTATATAATAGTAGATATATATATATTGTTTTGTGTGTGTGTGTGTGTGTTCTGTGTGTAGTGTGTGTGTGTGTGTGTGTGTGTGTGTGTGTTTGTGTAATGTGTGTGTATATTTGTATCATATCCATAGGACGTTTATATATGTATCTATATATATATTATATATATATTGCATTTTAAAACACACACTAAAAAACACACACACACCACACACACACACACACACACACACACACACACACACACACACAACACACACACACACGCATATATACACATATGTAGATGTATATATATATTATATATATTTACAAATATATAAGGGTATATATGTATATTTATCCTATATATCTATCTATCGTTATATAGATCTATATATATTATATCTAGGGATTACTATATATCTACTAATCATATTCCATTTATATTAGTTTTATATATTATATATATATGCATTTATACACCCCACATCATATATACATATATGCTGTTTATATATATTAATCATAGATATATATATATTATAATACTTATATAATATTTATATTATATATCTATATATCTATATAAAGGTATGAATGAGAATTGAATATCCTTCACAATACAAGGATGTATTTGTACTGTTTCGACTTTGTCTTCGTCAGAAAATACATGTATTTCTGACGAAGACAAAGTCGAAAACCGGTCAAATACATCTCTTGTATTGGTACGTATTCATTCTCATTCTTACCTATATACATTTGTCAACATGAACGCGGATATAATTATATATTATATATATATTATATATTATATATATATGCATTGATGCACACACCCACCTACACACCACACCACCACACACACACACACACCCCAACAAACTACATCTCCATAAATACAATCTTTATATATATCAAAATAAAATATTCAAATAATTATAATAATATATCTCTATTATCTCTAACATATCCCACAACACCCACCCATCATACAACCTAACTTTCTATATATAATATTAATCTTATATATTTCTATAAATTAAAATATAAAACCATAAAGACAAAAACACACTAACAAAAAAAACCAAAATAACCACTCCACCCCCCCACACCCCCCACCCCATACCAAACCTACATCCCCCCCCCCCCCAAAAATACTAACAACAACCCTCTACTATATACAAACTCTCTACCCATCCTACCCTTACCTCAACATCAACCTTATCCACCAACCTCCCCCCCATACCACCTTCCCCAAACCAAAAAACACCCAACCCTCCCCACCCCTATCCCCCCAAAAAAACACCATTTAATAACCCACCCACACCCCTACCCACCTAACCCACATTCCACCCCCCCACCCTCCCCTCTATCCCTCCCCACCCAAAAAAAAAAAACCCCCCCCCCCCCCCCCCCCCACCACCCCCCCCCCAAAAATACAACACCCCCCCCCCCCCCCCCCCCCCCCCCCCCCCCCCCCCCCCCCCCCCCCCCCCCCCCCACCCCCCCCCCCCCCCACCCCCCATTTTTTTCTTCCCTCCCTTCCCCTTCTCTCGTTTTCCCTTTTCCAGTTTCCCTATCCCTTTCCCTTCCCCTTCATTCTCCCCTTTTCCCCTATTCCCTTCCACTTCTCCTTCCCCTTTCCTCTTTCCTTTCCTCTTCTCCCCCCTCCCCTTTTCCCTTCCCGTTTCCTTTCCCTTCCAAACCCTCCCCCTTTCCATCCCTTCTCCAATCACCTCCCTTCCCCTCCCCTCCCCTTCCCCTCCCCTTCCCCTTCCCCCTCCCCCTCCCCCTCCCCTTCCCCTTTCCATCCCCTTCCCCCTCCCCCTCCTTCCCCACCCCTTCCCCTTCCCCCTCCCTCCCCCTCCCCGTCCCCTTTCCAGCCCCTTCCTCTCCCCTCCCCTTCCCCCTTCCCTCTTCCCCCTTATTCCCCTCCCCCTCCCCCTCCTTCCCCTATCCATCCCCTTCCCCTCCCCTCCCCTTCCCCCTCCCCTTCCCCTTCCCCCGCCCCTCCCTCCCTTCCCCCTTTCCTCCCTTCTCCAATCGCTCAACTTCCCCTCCCCTTCACCCTCCCCCTCCCCTTCCCCCTTTCACCCTCCCCTACAGCCTGCCTCGACAGCGGGCCTTCGGCGTGGCGAACTCCACCTGGACGGCTCGCTGTGCTCGAGGGCGAGACCGTGGAGGCCAGCTGCGCCCGAGGACCACCTGGACGGTCCCACGGGACGCCAGCCAGACGCCGAGTTGCGCGGAGGGCGGCTTGGCGCGGCTCATCGCCCCCTGCATGTTCGGTGAAGACCGCCTGGGCTCGGGATCGGGGGCGCCGCGCGGCCGGGAAGCATGTCGGCGCTGCATTTATTGTTGATATTGTTAACTACTATTTATATTGATATATATACTATATATATATATATGCCGTGTCTGTGTGTGTGAAATGCTCGTATAAATTATTATCATTGCTACTCTACACACCACACTTATACTCAGTATATATATATATTATATATATATATTATCTAAAATAAATATATATATATACATATACTATACATATATATAATTTATATATTATATATATATACCATATATTACATATTTACATATATTTATATACATATATATATACACACAGATTCTAATATATATATATATATATATATATACTATATTATTTTTTAATTTTATATACATACATTTAATATAAATACATATAGA
>NW_025918045.1:0-6932 GCF_019202785.1 Penaeus chinensis | reverse complement strand
TTCGTTACAGGTACATTTATTGTTTTTCTCTCCTTATCAGGAGTTTTCAAAAAGTTCAAGAATACTTCTTTGGATTGATATTAACCACTCAGCCTGTGTCATCCTCCTCCTGAACTCGGTAAACCGAGTCAGAACGGGTCATCAAATCTCTCAAGCAAAACCACTTGAGTGCCGCTCCCCTCTTCGAGAGATTACAACTAACAGTCCTCATCGTGTTTGAATCTATCCGAGATATCTCGGCGAGAAACCCGCAATTCGACTATAGAAGTGATCCTATAAAGTTATGATCATACTTTTTACATACTAAATTCACTCTACACTACATTTTACTGACTGACTTTGTTCGACTAACAAAGGATTTTCGCGTCTTTCATAATGCGGAAATTATGGTGTCAATTATTGTACGTAGTTTGCCCATTTTAAAGTATTAGCATACTCTACCCTTATTTCATCAAAATGTAATACAAGTAAAATATAGAGGGGAAACTTAATGCATAATACTATAACAGATTTAAAAACAACGAGACATTTAAATATGTGTGCACGAAGAAGTGAAAAAACTAAAGAAGTAAAAAAAAAAATAAAGGGATTTGAAATATAACTATATAAAATAAATGTTTATTTTTTTAGAACCTATTCCAATGCACCTCAATGAAATTCAAGGTGCAACATTTCTAGTACTATAAAATAATCTGATACTGTTCATTATCTTCACAAACATTTATCCTTGATGGTTAATGGTTAAAAGAACAACATTCCTCTTCATATGGCGATTTTTCTTTTAGTTACGTTCATTAAATTCATTTTCGGTTTCAAATTTAACCTTGGCTTATATTTGGGTTAACAGAAAAATTAAAAATTTTAAACATTTTGCCTTTTGTGCGAAACCAAATTACTTAATAAATAAATAAAAATAGTTTTTTTTCAAAAATTGTTTCTGCCTTTATATTTTATCACTTAACGATTTCAGCCCTTTACCTTTGGGTTGGGAAATTTTCCCCCAAAAGCATTTTTTAAATTTAAACTCCTTTTTTCCCTTCAAAACGAATTAAATCTTCTTTTCGCCTTTTACAAAGTTTTTCCGTTGGGGGGGAAACAAACTAAATTTTGAGTTTTTTTACTCAATTTTTTTTTTTTTTAGCCCACTTGGGAGGGGTTAAAATTTTTAATCTTTTTTAAACAATAAACCCCATTAAACAAAAAGTCGATTTCAAATTTTGGGGCCCGTAAGTCGGGAAATTTCTCCGATTTTTTTATTGACCAAAAGAAATTCCATCCTCTTTCACCCTTTTTCCCATCCATTACGTACAAAAATACAGTATATACCAAAAATATATATTTTAAAATTTTAATTTGGGTAAACATATCCATAAAAAATATTAAAAGTTTAAACATATGTATTTTTTTATCAATACCATCCCCCTTTATCGGCCCATTTTGTACATGACTAGGGCATATTAACACATAATATGTAAAAATACCGCGTAAACATCCCAATATAAAACCCCAAAAATAAAAAACTAAAACCAAATTATTTTTATATTTTTGTACAAAACCCAAACAAAACGCAAATCTAAAAAATTTTTCACATCCCATACTCATTTTTTTTTAAGAAAGTGCACAAAATCTATATGTCCTATTTTAAAATATATCAATAAATACAAAAAAATGTGTTATAAAAAATGACAAACACAAACAAAAACCCCCAAAATATATTTTTAAAATACATAAAAACCCTACAACATTTTTTCAAAAAATATATACAATATCTTTTAAATATGTGTTTTTAAATATATTTTTTTTTCCCAGAAAAAACATTTTTAAAATTTCCCAAAATCACCCGGGGTTTATTTAGGGGTCCCCTTTTGGGTTTTTTAGTGGGTTTTGTTGCATACAGAGGGGCCCTTCACGTGCCCTCAAAACACGTCCAACTGACCAAAATTTCCTGATTTCCCCATTCCCTTGAAATGGTGACCCTTTTTTTATTTCCATTAATTTGGATAAAAGCAAAAAAAAAAAATGTAAGAAAGGTGACTTTGTTTCATACATCCCTTACCTAAAATATTTTCCAAAAAATTTTTCAAATTGAAATAAAAAACCCCTGAAATTTTCATAATGTTATTTCCCACTTTTTTTTTTTTGATCAATAGCAAAGGGTTTCCCTGAAAATAAACCCAACCCCTTTAAATTGGGGCCCTTGTAGGGGAAAGTAGGGAATTGGAAGGGGAATGCTTCCAAAAAAGCCACCCCCCTTGGCCAATTAAGTTTAAAACTTTTCTCAAAATTTTTCCTTACAGGGGGAATTTAACCCCAGCATAGCCCAAAATTTTTTCCCCCCTTTTTCCCCTCTACCAGAAATTATAGCAAAAAGGGGTCAAAATCCCCTTGCTTTTAGTAATGTGAAATCTTTAAGAAGTTGGGGCCCACAACAAAAAAAAAAACCCATAAGGTTTGCAGAAACAAAAAACCAAAAAAAGGGGATAAGTGCCCCCCAATTTGGATATAAATTGCATGGGGAAATTCCCTTTTTATGGACTACATACGGGAAACATTTTAGGGGACCTAAAATGTTTTAATTTAAACACCCTTTCCTTCAGCTTTTTTTTTCCCAAGAAAAATAATTAAAAACCCAATGGACCCCAACAATGCCCAAAAAAATTTTAAATAAAAAAGGCCCGGGAAAGGCCACCCATTCAAAAAATGCCCTTTTGCAAGAAGGGTTTTTTTTTTAAAAAGACTTTAAAAATGAAACGATTGGTTTGATGAAATTTTTCCTTTTTTGAACTTTTTAATTTTTTAAATCTATCAAATATAAAAATATCCCATCTTCTTTATTTTAAATTTTAAGGCAATCCTTACCCAACATTATTTTAATAAATATTTTTTTTTTTTTTTTTAAAAGTTTTGAATATTATTAAAGAATTTGCAACACCCTTTAAAACAATTGTTTTTGGTTACAAACTCCCCCCGGTTTTTATCATGGGGAAAAAATGAGCTCAAAACCCCTTGGACAAAACACTTTTGAACAGATGAACATTTTTTCTTTGTGAAATTCCCCTTAAATAAAAGGCGGGAATGGGTTTCTTTGGGGGGGAAAAGGGGGTTTTTTAACCCAGTGCCCCAATTTGAAAATGTAGGGATGTACTTGTCTATTGTATATTACATGTTTGTAATGTTTTAAATGATCAATGTGTGCACGTGGGTCAGTGTGTGCCATGTATGTGCGTGTGTATGTGTTTGTGTGTGTGGAAATGTAAGTTGTATGCTTTGTTTGTACATGTTGTTTTTGTGCATTTGTTTGTACATGTGTGCATTTGTTTGTATAAGTTTGGGTTCTTGTTGTGTCTGGGTATGGTATGTTTAGTCCACACACATTGACATTGTCCATGTGTGTGTATGTTTGTGTACATTTGTCCAGGGGTTGTGTGTGTGTTGTGGTGTGCTCGTGTGCATTATATCCATTGTGTGTTTGTGAGTGGGTGCTAAATAGATCCTTGTGTGTCTAGAGTTGTACCATATTGGTCCTGTGTTTGTATCGTATTGTATATGTGTACATGTGGCATTATGTGTGTGAATGTGTTTGTAATGTACATGTGTTGTGTGCTTTTGTTCATGCGATCGTGCATGTGTTTTTTTTTATTTTACAGTTCAATAAGTATGTGTGGCTGTTATTGTTTGCTATTTGTCTTATAGGTGTGTGTATCGTTTGCGTTCATATGTCCATGGGGGTGTGTGTGGGTGTGCATATGATCCATGTGTGTGTTGTGGTGTGTACATTGTCTTGTGATGTCTTTGGTTGTATCATTTGTCCAGGTGTGTATGTGTTGGGTGTACATTGGTCCTTGTCTATGTGGATTTGGGTGGTATAGGTCCCTGTGTTACAGCTTTGTAGAGGGGTTTGGGGCCTGAGTTGGGTTTGCTTGTGGGTTTGTTACAGGTGTGGTGGTGCATGTTCGGCGTGTGAATGTGGTTACAGTATATAAGTCTACAAGTTGTGGACATCGTACATGTTTGCATAATTGTCTATATGTGATTGCTTGGTGATGTGCATGTATTTTGTAACATGTGTGTGTGTGTGTGTGTGTTGTGGGTGTGTGTGTGTAGTGTGTGTGTCTGTGCACTTGTGCGTACTGTGCAGGTGAGTGGAGCGTTGTGCGCGCGTGTCGTGTGAGCGCGTCTGTGTTGTATGTTGTACATGCCATGTGTGTGTGTGTGTGCACACATGTGTTGGTGATTGTATGTACATGTGTGCATGCAGGTCTTGTTATGGTTTATGTGTGTAGGTGTGTGTCATGTGGTATGTTGTTTTTACTTGTGTTCAATTATGTATTTCTGTGTATATGTTTGGAATAAGTGTGTGCATAGTCTTCTACATTGTGTACTGTGCTTATGTTTATATCAATGTATGTGCTTATGTCTGTACAAGTGTCGTGCATTTCGTTTTGTACTAGTGTGTACATGTGTTTGTACAAGGTTGTGTGAATCATGTTTGTAACAAGTAAGTGCATATGGTTTGTCAAAGTGTGTGATTTGTTTGTAAAAGTGTGTAAAAAGTGTTCTGTACAAGTGTTGTATGTACATGTGCTGGTACAAGTGTTGTACATGTTGGCTGGTCAAAGTTGGTGAGAATATGTTTGTACATGTTTGTACATTGTTTTGCTCCTGTAAAAGGTGTGTACATATGTTTGTACAAAGTGTTTGATTAATGCTTTGTATCAAGTGTGTGAATGTGTTGGTTGTTGTGCAATTGTTGGGTTGTTACTTTGTGTGTCGTGCTGGACATGTGTGCATATGTTACAGGTGTGTGTTATCATTGTGTCTATGTGCATTTGCTCATGGGTGTGTATACATGTGTCATATGTGCATTTGTACATCATGGTGGTTTGGTACATGTGTTTGTGTTGTGTACATACGTGCTGCATGTACATGGCATTCTTTTGGGCATGCGTTTGTGTAAAGGTGTGTAACATGTCTATACAAATGTACATATGTAATATTGTGAGTACATATGTTATACATGTGTGGACATAGTATAACAGTTGTTGTTCACATGTAATAAATGTGTGTAAATTGTGGAATGCATGGGTACATGTGTACGTTTATATGTGTTATATAATGGGTGTGGTGTTAGTATGTACTTGTTGTGTATGTCTGTTAATGTGTATACCTTGGATGTGGTGTACGAGTGTATGCTGTTCCATGTGTATGTGTATACATGTGTTGTTTAGTATACTGTTGGTCTGAATGTGTACATGTGTGTATGTCGTACATGTGTGTGTATATGTACATGTTGTGTGCCTACATGTGTATGTGCTCGTACATGTTAGTTGTTTGTCCCTAACCACCCCCCCCTCTATCATTTGTACTTGTGTGTATGTATACATGCGAGCTCCGCCGTGTATGTGTATGTTACATGTGTGTATGTGTACATGTGTGGGTATGTTGTACATGTGTTGTGTAACATCGTGTGTTTGTGTAGTATGTGTACCATTATATGTGTATGTCGTTCATGTTGCTGTGTATGGGAATGGGGTTTTTGTACATTTGTGATGTGTGGTACTTGTTTGTGTTTTTTTGTACATAGTGTACATGTGAAGTTCACTGTGTACTTGTCATGTGGAAGGTGATTCACGGTGTACATGTATGTTTGCACGCGTGGACTTGTATGTGCACGGTTGTCACATCAGGGAAACAGGTGTATGTATACAAATGTATGTGTATTCTACTTACCCTTGTTAGTATATAAGGCGAATGGATCGGTGGCCTCTGGGTCTTTGCTATCTTTGCTGTCAACGTAAGGCATTATCCTTGATAGAGTTATGACATATCTTTTGTCAGTTATCGTTGTAATAATAATTTGCAAAATATCACTAAATCCAGCATTCTTAATCTTTGGCGAACTGGAAAAGTGATACCACCCTCCCCCACATCTCACACTCACTCCTTGGTAGATACGTGACGACATGCAAAGTAGGTCGAATCTATTTTTTTAATGAGAAATTAATAAATCCGTTTAAACGATAACACTTTACGTAGCCGTAAATGGATTGCTAACAACTGTTGCTATAATTCTATTTATCCCACACTCACCACCTCAAAAAAAACAACAACTCTGAATCCCTCCACCGTTTAGTGTATCTGTAAAAGTTTAAAAAAGGCTGTCATTCCTGGGACTTACCGTTTCCAAGGTATGGTCATTTCTTCCATCCAAGAATACTATGCCCTGTAATTCCTTTTATATCCATGGGTCTGTCGCTTGATAGTTTGCCTTTCCTAAGTTTCAATGCTCATTAGATCGTACAACACTTTTTCCATTAACAATTTGCTTATTCTTCATTATATCTATCTTATACAGATGAAAACGCATGCCCATCAGTTAATTAGCACAAAGAAAATGTGAGGGGAGAACTTTAACCACCTTTTAAATTATTTTTACATAAACTATCGCTTCCTGCGAAACCACCTACACGCGCGTTAATTGCTAAGGATCTGTATCATTTCTTTTCTGTTCGTTGCACCACATTTGCATGCTGTATTTACTGTCGGCTTCTTCAAATATACACTAAGTCGTTGTAATATACCGTACTTTATGTTTCAGTTTCCGAAGGACGAATGAAAAAAGCATCGGCGAACAGATGTGGAAAAGGAGGCAGAATCGGCTCTCATTATCTCTCTTGTGTATACTGGTCCGCTAGCATGGAATGTGGAGAAATCGTTGAATCCTGCAAGTCTGTCCCCCATTCTCGGATAATAACCTTTGCTTTCTTTTCAATCGATAAAAAAAATAAACATAATAGTGTCGTGTGGAGGTAATACTCGAGATCTGGATATTTAAAACGGGTCTCTTGACACGTGCCAAACTTCCTTCCACAGTAACCGTCGTGAATATCATATTATTAGTTGCATTCCTCGTTTTCCTACTCCTCATCTTG
>NW_025918044.1:0-6354 GCF_019202785.1 Penaeus chinensis | reverse complement strand
AATTATTATCATTATTATCATTATTATCATTATTATCATTTATTTCATCATTATTATCAATTATTTTCATTATGATAATTTCCTCTCATCCATTATTCATTTCGTACCATTCATTATCGTTATAGTTGTTATTAGTATTATCCATTAGTAGTAGCAGTTGTAATGCAGCAGCAGCCACAGCAAGTAGTAGTGAAATCAGTAGCTGATTCATTATATTCTAAAAAATCATCATCACCATCATAATTATTATTGCTATTGTTGTTTATTTTGTCACTATTTTTGGCAATAACCATAATTGCTGTTATATTATTATTTTTATTGTTGTTATTGTTACTATTATAATTATCATTATTACCATCATTATTTGTATTGATATTGTTATGATTTTATCACTCAGTAGCGCTATTGTAATTATTAGTTTTTTTTTAAATTATCTCATTAGCGTGATGTTCAGTCTTCATAAACCCTTCTTGTTTCAGTTATCCTATATAGTCCCGCTACTTCCAGACACGCACACAATCCGTGTATCCAAAATAGTCTAATGTCACAGGGTTCCAAGTGGTCAGTGTTCATCCCCTGTACGATCTTTTGCGTCCATTTACATTCACGTTCATTTACAGTCGCATTCATTTGTTATTCGTCCATTGCATGCAGTTTCCTCGCATGCATTCACGTGCATCCGAGATCACGTTATTTAAACAGCTATACCTCTCGGTCAGCAGTATGTGTGTGAGAGTGGATAGATGTTAAACTGACTTAGAAGGAGCAAATAACACAAAGGAGCTATATTTGTTATCCTTTAACATTGGTATGACCTCCTAGAGCTTACAAAGTAATTCATTAATTGCCTTTGTGAGGCTGGTAGTCTGAGGGTCATTTACGTTGCAGGGTTTATATCCCCCCCCCCCCCCCCCCCCCCCCCCATGATGAAATAATTGGATTCTTGTTTTATTCTATTTGGATATTGATTTTATTCCATTTATTTTTTAATATATCTGGCTCTTTGTGTGTGTTATGTGAGAGTATTTTCAACTCTTTTATCCATTCTAAGATAAAACATATGGACTATAATATCGAAACAAAAAAACTCTATTTACTATATTGGTGGAATATCTCTTCCAACGCGAGCAACAAAGCACACAAAAACTCTTTCAAATGTCAGAAAGGACACGTAGATCAATAACCGGTTCACGAAAATACAATGGACACGGATTTTCATTGAGCAGTAAAGGCAGAGAAAGTCAAGACGTTGCTAGTAAGAGTACCTCAATTAAATTTCAATTCATTTCTCTTTGTGTAATTGCAATTGATTTACAGGTGGCAACGTATTGCAACCGTACTGAACAATTATATAATTAGAGATATCGATGTATTTTTGTTATTGAACTTAGGTTTGTTTTTTCCTATTATGCAATATTTTTACAACTGATCTTCGTACACAATCTAAGAAGGAAAAAGAGAGAAAGAGAGAGAGAGAGAGAGAGAGAGAGAAAGAAAGATACATAGAGAGAGAGAAAAGACCTGACGACAGATAGATGTGAGAGAGAGAGAGAGAAAGAAAAGTAGGAGAAGGAGAGAGAGTATTAAAAAGAAGGAGAGAGAGAGAGATTTAAAAAGAAGGAGGAGAGAGGAGAGCGAGGGGGAATGAGAGAGAGATGAGAGAGCAAGAAAAAAAGAGAGAGAAGAAAGGGACAGGCAGTGGAGTATACACGAAATATATACGTATATACATATGTGGGTATGATTATATATATCTATATTTTATATATATATATTAATATATATATATATATATATATATATATAGTATATATAATATATATATATCTGCCAGTGTGTAATATATTTTTATTATATATATATAATATATATTATTATATATATTATATATATATCTGTTGTATATATATATATATATATATATATATATATATATAATATAGTATTTTTATTTATATCTATATCTGTGTGTTTATAATATATATTATATTATATATATATTATATATATATATATAATATATTATATATATATTATATATATAGATATATAATATATTTAATTATCATTATTATCATTATTTTCCTTTATATAATTTTCATCATTATCCTTTCCGTACCATCATTATCGTTTTAGTTGTTATTGTTTTTCATTAGACTTCGTAGTAGCAGTTGTAATAGCAGCAAGCAGCCACAGCTGTAGAGTAGTTGTAGAAATAGTGCAGATCATTATCATCTTAAAATCATATCCACCATCATAATTATTATTGCTTTTGTTTTATTTTCGTCACTATTTTTGCAAAAAAAACCATAATTGCTGTTATTATTATTTTCTATTGTTGTTATTGTTACTATTATAATTATTATTATTACAATCCATCTATTTGTATTATATTGTTAATGATTTGTTCATCAGTATCGCTATTGTAATTATTAGTTTTTCTTAATTATTATCATTATGCGTGTATGTTCTGTCTTCATTAAAACCCTCTCTTGTTTCAAGATATCTATATGTCCCGCTACTTCCAGACACGCACACAATCCCGTGTATCCAAATCGTCTAATGTCCGATACAGGGTTCAAGATGGTCAGTGTTCCATCCCCTGTACGGATCTTTGCGTCCATTTACATCACGTTCATTTACAGTCGCTTTCATTTTGCATTCGCCCCAATTGCATGACGTTTCCTGCATTGCATTCACGTGCATCCGGTTCACGTTCATTAAACAGCTATCATCACGGTCCAGGCAGTGTGTTGAGACGTTGGATAGCATGTTAACCACTGACTTAGAAGGAGCAATATAACACAAAGGAGCTAATTTTGTTATCCTTTAACATGGATGACCTCCTAGAGCTTACAAAGTACATCTTAATTTCCTTTGTGGGAGGCTGGTAGCTGAGGGGTCATTTACGTTTGCTTGGGTATATCATGCTGAAATAATTGGATTCTTGTTTATCTATTTGGTTATTTTTTATTCATTTTATTCTTTTATTATCTGGATCTTTTGTGTGGGCTTATGTGAGAGATGTATCACCTTTTATCCCATTCTAGGATAAACATTTGACTATAATATGCGAAACAAACTTTATTCACCATATTGGTGGGAATATCTCTTCCAAGCAGCAACAAAGCACACAAAAATCCTTCTATGTCAATGAACAGAACGTGTTCAATAAACGCTTCACGAAATACAATGGACACGGATTTTCATTGAGCAAGGAAGGCAGTAGTACCTCTATTAAATTCAATACATTCTGCTTTTGTGTAATTGCAATTGCTTTACTGGTGGAACGTATTTGCAAACGTACCTGGACAATTATATAATTAGAGATATCCAAATGTATTTTGTGTTTATGAACTTGGGTTTGTTTTTCCTATTGTGCAATATTTTCTGCCAAACTGATCTCGTACACAATCTAAGGAAGGAAAAAGAGGGAGAACAGGAGAGAGAGGAGAGTAGGAGGAGAGAGAAGAGAGAGAGAGAGAAAGATACATAGAGACGAGAGAAAGACTGAGGACAGACGAGAGAGAGAGACGAGAGAGGAAAGGGGGGGAGGGGGAAAGCAAAGTAGGAGGACAGGTGAGGAGAGGAAGAATTTAAAAAGAAGGTGAGAGAGAGGAGCGAGGGGGAAAGCGGAGAGGAGGAGATGAGAGCAAGAAAATATAGAGGAGAGAGGAAAGGGGACAGGCAGAGTGTGTTTACATGAATATATATACGTATATACATATAGTGGGTATGTATTTTATATTATATATATATATTATATATATATATATATATATATATATGATATATATATTTATTATTGTATATATATATATCTGTGTGTGTATATAAATATATATATATATATATATATATATATATATACTATAAATATCTGTGTATATATATATATATATCTAATATTATATATATATATTTATCTGTGTTATATATATTATATATATATTTATTATATATTTATAATATCTGTGAATATATATTTATTTTATATATAGTATATATATATATATATATATATCTGTGTATTTATATATTATTATATATTATATATATATATATATATACTATTTATCTGTTGTCTACTTTATATTTATATATATATATTATTTCTATACCTATACTTATTTATACCATAACTAACAATTATATGGGAAGGATTTTGATTCCAATCCACCTAACTCATTCTTAATTAACGTGCTTAATTTGTTCAAACATGGAGCCCTTAAATGCAGGTGATAGTACATCGCCACCAGATGGATATAGTCTTGCGATCTGAATAGGTTCAGAGCAGCTCTTTTTTCATCTTCTAACGATGGAATATTTGGTACCTTGCAATATTTTTTTTTTTTAAACTTTAGGGAACAAAAGAGGTCGGTTGGAGGCTAAATCGAGGCGTACTATCAAAATCCTTGTCGTGGATTTGACAGTTTTTCTCATAATTGATCATTAATAAGCTAATGCAACTTGTTTTTGTTGCTGTCGAGAAAGTCAACCAGCAAAATCCTCTGCATCCCAGAGGATAAGTGGCATGACCTTTTCATCCTGAACGCTCAGATTTTGATTTGCCTGGGCCACTTCCACCCCTGGGACATCCACTGCTTTGATTGAATTTTGTACCCAGGATCGTGTTGTAAAGTCATGTTTTCTCCCCTGTCAAAATCTCTGCAGAAAACGCTCCAGTGACCTCATCCACTAGTTCAAAATTTCAATCGAAAGATCTACACCATTTTTGGGACGCAAACAGCCTAGGGACTCATCGAGCAGAAAGCTTGTTAGCAACAAAATCTCCACTAGAATTGCGTGTGCAGAACACACATTTTGCTACTGATTCAGTGTTATTCGTCTTTCTATTTACTCATACTGTCGTGAACAGCATCATGTTTTCCTCACAAAACGAGTTGTAGCCTGCCATTGGGGATCATCTTCATTTTCGTTTCTTACACTTCTAAACCGGTTTATCCATTGTAGGTTGTTTGATTTTCTTTTGGTATTGTCACCATAAACGTGTTCCAAACCGTTTTTAATTAGCCTATTCTCCATATCGAGGTTCCCCATGAATTTAATGTTTGTCTGGCCTCGATGTTGGTAGATTTCTTGTGCTTGAATGGTGCCTGACTTCAACTGGGGCGATGCTTTATTACTTGTGTTTAAGGGTTCATGTTTGAATCACTATTATTCACAGGTCATTTACAGGAATGTTCATGTGTCTGAAATCAAATCTTTCATATGAATTTTAGTTATGAACTTTCTCTATTAAATAAAATTGAAATCCCCTTATATATATTTTATATGGATCATTTATTTATATATATATATATATAATATATATTTTTAATATATATATATTTATTATTCCGCACACATACACACACACTACTATTATTACACATTCATATGATAATAATGCACACCACACAACACCCACACACACACCACACCACACACATCACACATACCGCTGTTTTATGCTTGTATCTCTTCTGTCCTGTTAAAGGCATGACATAATATATGCACTACAACAGTTAACAAAAAAATAGCATGTTTTCCAACAAAGGGTTTTTTCTGAGATTGGTTGTAAGAATATAACCCGGCCACGTTTAATATCAGACTGAAACAAAGTTCTTGTCAACGTGTTCTGTAACTGAATAGCGTTTTGAAAATAAGGCAGGAAAACGTAATATATCGTAACTTGTATTGACAGCGGTAGAGATTTGGTCGGGTGATTGTTTTATGTTTATCTTTGTGTGTGGTGCATATTATATATATATTATTATATATATATATATATTTATATATATCTTTATATATATATATTTTTTATATTTTTTTATATATAATATATATATATATATATATATATATTGTATATATTATTTATATACTATATATATATATAATATTATATATATATTATATATACATACACACACCACACACACAACAACTATATATATATATATATATATAATAATATATATCTATATATATATATTATTTATTTATGCATTTATATATATATTATAATATTATATATATATATATATATAAATTCTATATGCATATATATATGCATATATATATATATATATATATATATATATATATATATATATATAGATATATATATTATTACATATATATATATATATATTATATATACTATATATATTATATATAATCATCATATATATATATTAATATATATTTAAATTATATATATATATATGTATACATATAATATATATATTATATATCTATCATATATATATTTATATTTTATGATATATATATATTATTATATATATGCTTATATATATATATATATTATATATATATATATATATATTA
>NW_025918043.1:0-6116 GCF_019202785.1 Penaeus chinensis | reverse complement strand
CACACACACACACACATCACTCTCACTCACACTAACACTCACAATCACACTCACAACACTACACTCACAATCACAAACAACACACAGACAAACACACTCAAAAAAACAAACATACACAAACATTCACACACGCACACACACAATATACAAACAAACACATAACACAAACAGTCACTCACACACACACATCTATATATTATTATATATTATATATTTATATATTTACAGATATATAATATATATATATATATATTTACCTAATATTTATATATATATATATATATTACTATCTTTATATATATGTATATTTGATATAGTAAATATTATATATTATATTATTATATATATATATAGATTATGTATTATAATATTTTTATATATATATAAATATACATTTATTACACATATTAATGGTGTCTATACTGGTCAACAACAGACACACACACCACACACATTTATATATATTTATATTATTTACATATTATATATATTTATATAATATTTTATATATATATATATATCTATGTATTAATTATACATATATATAGAGAGATAGGATAGATAGATAGTAGACAGATAGATAGTTGATAGAAGATAGATATCGAGATAGACAGATATATGATATATGTATACAATGAGTCACTATCTATCTATTATCTTATCTATACCTATCTATTATATAATTTATTTCTCTATCTATCATATACAAAACACTCATTCACACACACAAACGCAGCATAGACAAAATCTGGGACACACTCACAGACAACAACACATTCAAAAAACACACATACAGAAATCACACACACAGACACTCACACACAGATAATATATTATATATATTTATTATATATATATATATATATAGATATTATATATTATTATATATTTACCTTATATATTATATGTATTTCTATATAATTAATGTATAGACGTATACAGATACATACACACACCACACACAAACAGAGTGTGTATATATTTATGACTATATGCATATAATATTTTTAGATATATATATATATATACAATTTATATATACATTTATTAGATATAGATACATATATATATATTTATCATATATATATATATATATATATAGATAGCTATATATATGTGAGTCTGTTTGTGTGTGTATACTATATATTTATTATATAATATATAATATATTATATATATATATATTTACTTATTTTAGGTTGATAGGACGGCCATCCAATTAGGCAAGGATGAACTGCCAAATGACCTCTCAATAATAATTTGAGAGAGGATTAGATCCTGCAGTTGAATGAATGCTATTGAACAATTATGTATGTATGTGTATATATATATATATTAAATATATATCTTATATATATATATATCTATTTATATATATGTTTCAAACACAACACACATAAACACACACTTACAAGCATACACACACACAGACACACAACCACACACACACACACAAACACAAACTCACACACATTCTATAATATATATATATACTATATATCTGTGCTGTGTGTGTGTGTTTGTTGTGTGTTGTGCGTGTGTTGTGTGTGTGTGTGTAGTGTGTATTTCATATTTTTTTTGTTTTATATTTGTATATATACATATACATGATACTATATATATTTATATATATATATAAACATTTATATAAATGTATTATATACATGTATCTATAGATATATATACAAATATATTAATATATACAAACATATTTTTACATAAATATATTTATATTTATGTATATTTTACATATGCATATAAAAATCTATCTATCTATCTAAATGTTGTATATGTATAATAAATAAATAAATACATAAAACATATAACAGTACTGTTTGTCTGTGTGTTATATATATATTTTATATATATATATATAAATTTAGGTATTTATATATATATATATATATTTATATATATATATATATTTATATTAATATATATATATATTTATATATATATATATATTAATATATATTATGTTTGTGTGATATAAATTTATGTATCCCATCATCTATACAGTATAGATCGTTTTTATATATATATATATATATATATATATATATATAATATTATATTATATTATTATTTGTATATATATATACATATCATTTATATATTTAGTTTTTTGATATAATAATATTTAGTATGATTATATTATATATTTATTATAGTTATTTATATTGTATGTTTTATATATACATATTTACATACTTATATATTTTTATATATATATATATATATATATATATATTATTTATATATATATATATTATATATATGTGTGTGTTGCGATGTTTGTGGGTGTGTGTGTGTATGGGTGTGCTGGCTGTGTGTGTGTTTCTGTGTGTGTGGTGTGTGTGTGGGTGTATGTATGTATGTATGTATGTCGTATTTAAAATATCTCAAACACTTATCTCAACACATACACTCACACCACACACACATGCGCGCAAGCACAAACGCACGTCGCACACATCACTACACTCACATACATTATCTACACTCACACATCAACACACACTCACACACACCAACATATTTTTATTTATATTTTATATATTATATTATATATATATATATACTTATATATATATTATTATATATAATACGTATTATTTATATTATATATTTACGATTTTTATATATTGTTTTTATATATATAATAAATTTATTTATATATATATATATTTATACTTTATATATATACATGTATATATATATATATATTTATATTTATATATATATATATATATATATTTGTATATATTTTTATTACATATATATATTGTATATTACATATATATATTTATATTATATATATATTTATATATATATTATATATATATATATGTATCTATAATTAATGTATGCATATATATTATATATATATCTTATTTTTATATATTATATATCTATATATCTTTTCATATGTATCAGACTACGCATTATAGTCTCTTTATTATATATAATTTACTATTTATATTTTCAATTGTTTGTGTATAAATACTTACTATATGTACACTATTAGTTATTAGCGTGTCAACACACACACACTGCACACACCACACACACACACACACATATATTATTTATATATTATTTTATATTTATATATTTTATATTATATATATATTTATGTATATACATACACCACACAACTCACACACTCTACACACACCACATATATATTATTTATATTATTATATATATATATATATATATTATTTATGTATATAGATTAGGTGTAGGTTTTCCACCCATACAAAAAAAAAAAAGTATGAGTATTATATATATATATATATATATATTATTATATAAATATATATATATATTTATAAGATATATTTTATATATATTATATAGATATATATATTTTTATATATATATATATATGTATTACATATGTTTAAATATATAAATAAATTATATATTTATATATATATATATATATATATATAGATTTTTTATATATTTATTTATATATATATATCTTATATTCATATATATGTATTTATTTATATATATACATATATATATTTATATAACATATTATTGATTTATATATATATATATATATATAGATATATATACTTTTATATATATATATATTTATATATTTAATCATATATATTAGAATATATATATATATTTTATATATATATATATTTATATATATATTTATATATTTATATTGATATATATATATATTATATATAATATATATTTATATATGTATATATATAAAATATACATAGTTATTATTTTTATTATATATATTATTATATATATATATATATATAGTTTTATATATATATATATATATTTCATTAGATATGTTAGATATTTATATATATATGTATATTAATATATTTAATATATATATATATATATAGATAGTAATTTATATGTATATAAATAGATATATATATTTATATTTATATATATATTAGATATATATATATATATAATATATATATTTATATATATATATATATATATATATATATATATATATTATTATATTATTATATATTTAATATATATATAATATTTATATAATATTATATAAAGCGAGAGAGAGTGAGAGAAAGAGAGAGAAAGTACAGAAATAAGAGAGAAAAAGTGGGACTGATAGTTATGATAATTAAGATAACACCCACACCCACAAACTCACACAACACACACACACACACACACACACACACACACACATATATATATTTATATATATATATTTATATTTATATATATATTATATTTATATATATATATATATTTTTATATAGATATTATTATATATATACATATATATATATATATATATATATATATATATATATAATTATGTGTGTGTGTGTCTTATGTGTGTGTGTGTCCCTCTTTCTCTCTCTTGATTTCTGTCCTCTCTCTCTACTCGCTCTCTCCTCTCTCCTATCTCTCTCTATCTCTGTATATTTATATATTATTATTTATATATATATATTTATATATTTATATAGTAGGAATATATTATATATAAATATATATATTTATATATATATATATATATATATATATATTTGTATTTATATGTATATGCTATACATATATACATATATTATATTATATTTATAATATTATATATATATTATTTATATATATTTCTATATTTATATACTATATATATTTTTATATTTATATATTTATATATATATATATATTCATATATATGTAATTATATATTCTTTTATATTTATTTATTATTATTATATATATTTTATATATATATATTAAATTAATATATATTTTAATGTATCATAAGTATATATTCATTTATACGTATAATTCTTATAGTATAAATATATATATATATCTATATTATTATATATATATGGATTTATAATATTATATATAAATATATACATTTATAATATATATATGTAGAAAAATTATAGTACATATATTTATATAATAATATATATATATATATATTATTTATATGGCTCACACACATAGTTGTAGATATATATATATATATATATATATATATATATATTTATATATATATAGATATATATAAATATTTATATATATATAGATAAATATATGTATATTATATATATTCATTTTTTTCACATATATTTGTTTAGATGTATGTATATATATATATATATATTTATATTTATATATATATATGTGTGTGTGTTGTATGCGCGCGCGCGCGCGCGCGCCCGTGTGTGTGTGGTGTGTGTGTGTTGTGTGTGTGTACTATAATATATTTTTATTTTCTCATATAATTGCTTATTATATAATATATAATATTTATATTTTTTATTTATTTATATATATGTGTGGGTGTGGGTGTGTGTGTGTCGTGTGTGGTGTGGGTGTGTGTGTGGGGGGGGTTTGTGTTTGTGTGTGTGTGTATGTGTTTGTATACACACACCAACGTTACTGTTGGCAGCTTCATGTGTCCTTTCCATCGGTGACTCTAGTGATACCAGCATGGGACCAGTCAATGTATTATAATGGATTGCTAACTCAGACCGTATAGCGTTCCAAGCTCGTATCCCTTAAGGTGAACCTGCCCATCAGGTTTGCCTCTTTGCAATTCCTGGGTGGAGCAGCCTTGATGGGACGACCTAGGAGATATTGGCTAGGTAGCTTACCTGAAATGTGCGGGTTAGAGATTTGACCCAAGCCTGCATGGAGGTTCGCCATGAGGGACCCTCTTCGTTAGGAGCGAAAGGGTGGAGAACAGCAATGTGCCCTTTTGCGTTAGCCGCCCCGATGATAAACATACGACACACATACACACGAACCACACACACAGACACACACCACACCACACCACACAGTAAACACACACACAATAACAAATTAAAATATAATAAAATATGGGTAAAATGCTGTGGTCATTTTTTTTTTTGTGATATGTCTTTGCACATATGGCCTCTACTACTTACTTAGCCACAAAGGAGTTCAATTAGTAGACCTTGTGAACTTACCAGATTCACCTTTCTGTTGATTGTCCGGGGGTAATGATTTTTTTTACTAATGATATGAATTAATCGATGGTGTTATTTATATTATAAAATTACAATGATTAATATTATATATATTATTAGAAGCAAAAT
>NW_025918042.1:0-6101 GCF_019202785.1 Penaeus chinensis | reverse complement strand
ATATTCCACGTCCTATTTTTGAAATGGGAAAAATCAATATATTCAGCGGCCAATTCGAATGGAAATTAAGATTCTTTTTTACGGCCTCTCGTGACGAAAAATATAATCAGTTCGTTTTTATATTGCATCTCGTTATGACATTCCATGGGAATATGAGGTTGATGAGCTCTATGAAGCAATACCAACAGAGTCCATGTTATAACTTTGAGCAAGTGTTCAATAATTTGCGGCTGTTCCTATGCGGTCGATATGTGCAAAATAACACATTATATATAGAAATATGAAATAATTTATTTTCTCAAGCTTTTTCAAATGCAGAATGTTCAAATCAATATGCTTATATTTTTAGTATTAAGCAGCATACACACACACATACACACATCACACACACACACACACACACACACATACACACTACTATATTATATTAGATATTTATATATATTTATATATTTATATATGTGTGTGTGTGTTTGTGTGGGTGTGTGTGGTGGTGTGTGTGTGTATGTGTGTTTGTTTGTGTGTGTGTGTGTGATGTGTGTGTGTGTGTTGTGTGTGTGTGTGTGTGTGTGAGTGTTTGTCGTGTGTCTGTGTGTGTGTGTATGATAGTTAGATAAGGATAAAATAGATAGAAGGTTAGATAATATCTTATTGAATATTTATTTTTGATAGGATCTAATTATATATATACATATATATACATAATATTACATATATATACATATATATCTTTAATATTTATATATATTATATTTTTATTTATGTATGTAGGTTATGTATATATATATATAAATAATTATTATATATATATATA
Organism: Penaeus chinensis; assembly: GCF_019202785.1. Lineage (NCBI taxonomy): Eukaryota > Metazoa > Arthropoda > Malacostraca > Decapoda > Penaeidae > Penaeus > Penaeus chinensis. The sequence goes on along the minus strand of NW_025918042.1, from coordinate 5,287 downwards.
TATATATATATATATTATTTATAAAATGTAGATAAGTTAATCTACTATTCTTTTTAAACATATTTTTACATATACTTACACACTCCTCTCATACACACACACACACACCACACACATTATATATTATATATATATACTTATACTATTTATATATATAATATATATCATATATATATATAAAAATGTATAAATAAATCCTGTGTGTGTGGTGTGCATATATATATATTGATTATTTATATATATATATATATTTAGTTATTTATATATATTATATATATTATATATATTATATATATTTGTATGCAACATTTATGTAGATTCATGTGTCTTGCGAATGTATGTATATAGGTTTACACACAGTCACGAAGATATAGATATAATATATTTACGTAATATATATATATATATATATTATATTTATATAGATATATTTCTGGGTGTGTGTGTGTGTGTGTGTGGTGTATATAAGATATTTATATTTATATATATATATGTATTATTTTTTAATTATTTAATATGTATATTATATATATATATACTCACACAGACGCACACCACACACACACACATCATATTATTTATATATATAATATTTATATATATATATATATCTTAATATATTTATATATATTATTTATTATTTATATTATCTATATATATAATACTACTTTATTTTATTACATATAATTATATAGATTATATATTATATATATATATATATATATAATTTATATTCGTATATGTATATATATTGTATTTTTATATATACAATAAAATTCTATATATATATATATATATATTATTATATATTATATAATAATATATATATGCACACATATGATCGTTTATACATGTATTATATGCGGATGTTACTGTATTTTGGGTTACACACAGACAGAGGATATATATTTATATATATATATATATATATATATAATTATATATAATTTTATATTTAACACACACACACACACTCAGATTCAAGATTCTATATTTATTATATATTTAGATATTTATATATTTTTATATATCTATTTTATATACTAGATATTTATAAATATATATATATATATATATATTTATATTATTATATATGTGTGTGTGTGTGTGTTATATATATATATTTTTTATTTATATAATTTAATTTAATAGATATATTTTTTCTATATTTAATATATATATATATATAAATATGTGGTTTGTGTGTGTGTTTTTTATATAGTTATATATATATATATATTTAGGTTTATATATATTTATATATATATTTTTATATATATATTATATATATTATATATAGATATTGATATATATACTCATCATACAACACACAAACACACACACCACTCACTCACACACAACAACATATATATATTATTATATATATATATATATATATATATTTATATATTTTTAGAACATTTTTTTATATATTTATTATAGTTATATATATATATAATTTAAGTTATATTATCTATTATATATCATCGTGTCTGTGTGTATCTATAGACATACTTGCGCTTCATTTATACATGTATTTACATATATGTGCAACATATATATATTATTATATATATATATATATAATTATATATAACTATATATATATATGTATATACACACACACAGGATGTATACATAATGCGCATTTTATAACATGTTTATAACATATATATATTTATACATGTATATATATTATATTATAGTATTATATATATGCAACATATATGTATGTACTTGTATGTTATGCGCATGTATGTATTAGGGTTTCACACCAGACACGAAGATAGATTAATTATATATATTATATATTTTTAATATATAATATATATATATATTATATATGGGTGTGTTTGTGTGTTTGTGTGTGTTTTTGTGTGTGTGTAAGTATACTTTATTCTACACATACATACACACACACACCACACACACACACACACACACCACCACATATATTTTATATATTATATTTATATATATTATATATATATATTATATTATATATATATATATTATATATATAATATATTTTATTGCTATATATTATGCATATATGTACATAATATATGATATACATATATTATTTAATAAATATTAACATATATTGTATATATATTATATATATATTTATATATGGTGTATATAGGTATATTATATATATATATATATATATATATATATATTATATGTTATATATAATATTTTTATATTATTCTTATATATATATATATATAATATATATATATATTATATCTATATATATATATATATATATGTATGTGTGTGTGTGGTGTGTGTTGTGTGTGTGTATGGCGTGAGTATATATATATATATATATAATATATACACACACCACCACACACACACACACACAACTATATATATATATATATATATAATATATTTATATATATATATGTGTGTGTGTGTGTGTGGGTGTGGGTGTGTGTGATATTATATCTTATATATATATATATATCACCTATATATAGATATATATATATATATCTATATATATATATATATGTGTGTGTGTGTGTGTGTGTGGTGTGTTATATATAGATATAATATATATTTATATTATAATATATTATATATACTCACACATACCACCACACACACACTCACTCACACATTACTATATATATATATATATATATATTTTTATATATATTTATACATATATATATATTTATTATATATATATTATATATAGATATATATATATTTATATACTTTATATACATTTATAAAATATATAATATATAATATTTATATGTATATATTTTATTATATATATATATAAATATGTAAGTGTGTATAGGTATTTATATGTGTGTATACATATATATATATATATATATATATTATATATATATACTATATATAATATATGTTAGATATTTTTATTTTTATATATTTATATATGTTATATATTATATATGTGTGTGTGTGTGTGTGTATATGATCGTGTGTGTGTATGTGTGTGTGTGTGTGTGTTTGTTATTTATTATATATATATATATATATATATATTATATATATATATATTATATATGTTTATATAATATATTTATATATATATATGTTTGTATGATATTATGTATGTATGTAAGTGTGTATGTAATTCTGGAGGTAGATATATATTCACTGGCTTGTAATTAGGCGCATATTACGTTGTTTTTTCAATTTCATTCTTCTTCATTTATATAAGTAAAGTTGAAATGAATCGTGAGAAATTGTGATTCGTATGAAATCGTGGATATTAGGATCACATAGTTATGAATAGTGAGTGATGATTCCCAATGTGTCATTACTGTTGATGAAAATGAATGCTAGTTATAATTGGGAAAAAGTTAATTTGATCAGCTAAATAACATTTCCTGTAATTACTTTTATAGGTTACGGTATCACGATCTGTTGACATTCATATATTTTTTTCGAACGTGTATATATTATATATTATATATATATATATATATATAATATATATAATATATATATTATATATATATATATATTTAAGACAAATATATGTGATGGTAAACACAAAAAAAACTGGAGGAAATTGATGAAAAATACTTAAGTTATGTTCTGTATGTGTGTTCTTGTCTACCATCTATCTTTTATCTATCTACACCTGTATATCTGTTTATCTACATATCTCTAGACATCTTTCCACCTGTCTTTGAGCATATTTGTTTTGTCTGACAGGCATCTCAAAACTGCCGAATTCTTAGCTCGGCGTCGTGCTCTCGTTCCCATTCCTGCCATGAACAAAAATCCATATTACCAGTTCATAATTCACAGAAATTAAGATTCTTTTTTTACAGGACCTGACGGAAAAATTGGAATTCAGTTCATCTTAATCTGCATTTCTCGTTATAACATTCACCATGCAAATATGAGGCGTGGTCGAAGCATGCCGGCTAGAACCATCAGCTCTGCCGTATTACGGTCGTGTTATTTAGAGTGCATATCCTCGTTCGAATATTCACTAAATTCCATTCATGTTTGAATAGTTTTTTTGTCTTTCATAAGATATTTGAGTGTATTAGATGTTTCTATCATTTTTTAGAATTAAGATCAGCATATAAAAATTATTAATTCAATATCAAAGCTTGTTGACATTTTATTTTTTTTTTATGTTAAGCATAGGCGATTTGAAAGGAATGGAAAAGACAGGTTTACAAATGGAATTATCGACAATATAATATTCTGCGGCATGAATAATAAGATGGTCACTTGTAGCCCCACCTAATTGTATACTCAGTCGTTAAACATAAAATTGGTAATTGTGTGTTTGAAATTTATTGATTTTGTGAATAACTGATCATTCTATTCATTAGGTGGCCTTTAATGATTCACTGTTTTAGTATCGCTATCAGAGTTGTTAACAGATGTTAACTATTTATTATTTAATATTCACCTATCACCATCATCATCCATCACCATCATCATCACCATCATTCATCATCACCATCATCATCACCATCATCACCAATATCATATCATCACATCATCATCACCATCATCATCATACCATCATCATCACCAATCATATCATCACCATCAACATCATCATCATCAACACCATCATCATCATCACCATCTATCACCATCACCCCATCATCATCACCATCATCACCATCATTATCCTCATTCATCTTATTATAATAAGTATTGTACCATGCCGTCATCCTTCATTGTCATTATCATCTATGTCACCAAACTCGCTTAAATTTTATAGTTATGTGTTGTAACTTATGATTTACTCATGTACCGTATGCATCCATCTATCACATGTATGCGTGTATATAAATATTACATTAGTATATGCATGTATGAATACATACAGAGAGAGAGAGAGAGAGGAAGTCTTTGGAGAGAAGAGGGAGAGAGAGAATGTGATTTGTCGTAATGCGTACGACTGATCACATAATAAAACACTGTGGGTTTGTTACCAAACTCATAATCATCCATAATCCTAAGTGGAAACATACGCTTCTCCTCATGCCTGCATTTGTTCCATCAAATCCACACGCATCATGTTATACTGATTAATATAAGAACATTTTAATGCTTACCTTCGGAAACGTAAAGGACATCTAAACTTAATACATCTCTTAGGTTTCACTGTAATTTACTGTGGTTAAAAACTCCATCAAAGCTGTTTGTCTGTCTGGCTTCTTTCTCTTTTCTTCTTTTTCTTATGTGCGTATTTGTTGTATATGCGTATGTATGTTTGTATGTCTGCCATGTATGCACACACACGCAACCACCACAC
>NW_025918041.1:0-6069 GCF_019202785.1 Penaeus chinensis | reverse complement strand
ATATATATATATGTGTGTGTGTGTGTGTGTGTGTGTGTGTATATGTTATGTATATATATGAATATATGTGTTATATATTATGTGTTATATATACACACACACACAAATAGTAGTTTGTGTGTTTAGATACTGAATTTACGTGCGCACACACACAAACATGCACATACACACTCACACTTCCACGCCACATCCCTCACACTATCGAACGAAGACAGTGAAAAGTTGTGGCCAACTTTATACAGGTTAGTAGCCCTACTGTCAATTCATGCCATAGATTTCCTGCTAAGCGTGATATTGCGAAACCAGTAGTAAAGGCCTTCTTTCTAGCTATCACTTGATTACATTCCTCAAACATGTTTGGCTCTTTTACTCACGTTTCTAAAAACTGATTGAAGCATCTTTTCATTTTGTACCTGGAGACAAAGTTATTTACTCCTGCAAGCCAATAATTTCGCGAACGTCTGTTTAAATAATCATGAACTGTGATATTGTGAGAGTTTCCAGTATGGGTTTGGCAAAGTTCATTGTAATCTAAAAACGAGAGTAATATATCACTTGGTATAGCACGGTCCCTTCGCGTCTTTTGTGTATATTGAACGATCTCATCATTTTTATCTGAACTCTTAACACTGTCAATATTAACAATAATAGTACATGACTAATGCCCAGTTATCACTATCCATATCATTATCACACGAATAATATCATTGTTTTTAATATAAAGTACAATGAAACATTGGAAGTACCTGTATATCAATAATACTTTCAACTTAATAACATTAACAGCTGAACCATATACCAGTGTGGATGCTAGACATCATTAGCTAAGGTTAATCATCCCGTTATTGGATACGTCATGGTCATGGTTACGTCCATTGATTACTGTCATGGTCCATTATCTACTTTTCACAGTATTTACATCCCTGAGGTGAGTATGTTCGGGTCCTTCATATGACATTGCTTTTTGTTATGATGCGCCATATACGGACCGTAAGGGTGCATGCTAAGCCTCAGTACTATTAGGTTATTGATCCCGGTTCTGGATTTACGTAAGGTCATTGGTTACGTCATTGATTACGTCATGGTCATTAACCTACTTTCACACTATGTAAGTACGTGCGATGAGTTGTTCCGTCCTTATTTATACTATTTATATATGGTGTGTGTGTGTGTGTGTTGGGTGTGTATATGTGTGGTGTGTGTGTGTGAATAAATAGTGGGTATATGTTTGTGGGTTTGTGGTGTGTGTGTGTGTGTGTGTTTGTGTGTGTGTGTTGTGAATATATGACATATATATATATGTATCTATATTTATATATTCATATTTATTCATACATACATACAATATATACATTCACACACACTCGTACTTTGAGTTAGAGCGGTTACAAACACATGGACAGACAGATTTTTATCGTTTAATATATATGTATATATATATTTATTATATATATATATATATATATAATCATCACGATTCTGGGCCTGCATTACACATTATGTAGAACATTTATATAACGGCCGCCAAATTGCGGTAGTGCAAAACGTTTTGATGGTTTTCCTGCATTTCAACAGTTCCATAAAACCATTACTGCGATTTGCCTTCAGAATGAATCCACTTTTTGTTTCACGCTCTCGTGAGTTTTATTAACCAGATTGTTTTTGGGAGGAAAGCTTGTGTCGTTAATGGACAGAACAATCAAATGATTTGCGGTATTAAGAAATTAAAACTAGTTTTTAGGCACTTCCTAGTTTAAGGACAAGAAATTATTAAAATACCTACTAGGCGAAAATACAACAATGATAAATAATATGACATTGCATTGCTTAAGGGTCAAGGGTGACTATTCTAGTTGCTAAAATCATGGAAAATAAATAGCTTGGTTTCAATTTTGGATACTATTCTTCCATAAAAGGGTTGAAAACACGGGTGTCTCAATTATTATGTCCTGTATTATAGAGACAGATAGATATGTGTATATATATATTTTTTATATTTATATTTTATATATTATATTTATATATATATTTATTGTGTGTGTGTGATATTTATACACACAGTTTGTGTACACACAACAAACAATACACACTACACACTCGACATACACTCACACACATATGAAACAATTATAATTCCTTCTTTCAGCACTGGGTATACGCGTAGCAGTTGAGAAATTCTATTACGATTGCGTGAATGACATTAGATAAATCAGATTGCCAGGCTTTAAATCTAATCCGAATATATTTATCTACCATTAAGAACATTACACAAGAACATGAAAATTTATGTCCAGAAATGACAAGTGGCAAGTGGAACATTAATCATTCCTTCGGGTCTTTTCTACGAAAAGCAATGCTTTGTTCGTTAAGGCTAACAACATTAATATTAATATAATATTTTTATGGCTCGGGTGTATAGGAAATGCAAATATTTAACATATATATGTACACACATATATTTATATATATATAAATATATAATAAATAATATTATATACTGTGGTTGGAAACACATAATGGAAAAGATAGAATTCTATTGAAAATGAGACTTTCAGTTTCGAATAATGGATTCCATTTTCGGAAAACTGAAGATGAACTCTAGGCCGCATTTGAAATCGTGGTCTCATTTCAACAAAATCGGTTTTTGCATTGTTTTTTTTTTTAACATATTACTGTATTACATATATATGTTACGCATGTGTTTATTATATAGTATACACACACACACACACTTTATAAATATTTATATACATATTTGTTAGATACTATTATACAATAAATATCTGTGTGTGGTGTGTGTGCACATAATATACAGTATATTTTATTTATATGTCTATCTACGTATATGTGTATGTACAAGTATATCATACTATACTACATACATACACATTTTTATATGGTGTGTGTGTGTGCGGTAGTTGTCGTGTGAGTGTGTGTGTGTGATTCAGACAGTTTTGTGTGTATGTTTGTGTGTTTCATGTATATACACGGTCAACACGACACTCTTGCAGATCTTGTAAGGACAGCAAGCAAAGAAGAACATATGATATGTCTATGTTTCGTTTCATACGCAGATTCATTGCTACCAGCCGAAACATCTATATGGGTTCGGTAATCTATCACCATCTGATATCTGCTGATATGTCACAGTCTCGTCTTCTATCATGGAAACGTCTCAGGAGTTTATCCATGTTTGAGTGAGATGAATACCGCAGTGCGAATATGCGGTGAAATACTGTTCCGAGGTGTTGTAACATATTTTCGGCAGCTGGTATTTCATAAGGAGAAAATCGTTATGAACATGTTTCATGTCGGATCATAGAGAGATCTCATTATTATGCGTTTCCCTAACGAGTATCGCAGGCCCTCTTAATGTACTCTTCGCGGTGAGCAATGAGAGTAAAGGTTGGCTCCAAACTTACAGCTTCCTAATTTGTAGTGGACCGCCTGTGTACGTCCCCCACGGTCCACTACATTATCCTTTAACCGCCGACCCCCCCCCTCCTCCCTTGCGAGATGAAGGAACGGCGTCCACCTCGCTCTGCGGAGGGAGGTCGCAGCCTTACTTACGCCTTCTAGATCTCCTCAAACCCCTGTTTCCCCATTTTCATCCCCGGGGGTGAGGATGCCCGGCGCGGTGAAGATGCTGCGACAACAGAAAATGGGATGCCTACCTGGAGAGATTCACCTGTGCGGCTCGTCACCTTAGTTTATGTTTGATTTATAGTGTTTTTTTGTTTGTTTTTCGTGTATTTTAATAAATTTTTTACATCTTACATCTAAAGATACTTGTATCTTATTTCGTCTCGCTTTTTTAATTTTATCTTAACTTTATTATGAAGATTTTCATTTTATAGTTTTACATTTTTACACCGAACATGTTATGTGTTTATTTTATATGTACAAGTGGTTCGTTTTATTTCTTTTATTTTACTTCATAGAAACTTTCATTCTTTTTTATGAATAAACTTAAGGATATTTGTATTATTATAATAAGAACATTTTATTTTATTATTGTAAGTTTTTATATGCAAGTCTTATGAGAACAAGACTTTCGTTTCGGGGTCGAGTGACAATGGAAGTCCCCGGCCCTTCAAGCAGGGCGGTTCGAGGTCCAAGCCAGTATGGTGGGTGGTGGTTTGGTTTGCGAAGTTGCTAGCTTCGCCGGGCCTTCTAGAATGCCGGCCTGTGTCAAGCTTTTTACGGCTATCTCATTGAGTTGTCATGACACTCGGTGCTTACCGTGGCGGCGGGTTGCCAGGCAAGAGCTCCTGCCGCCAGGTGTAAGCTATTCGCTTAGCTCCTTTTACCAGCCGCGGCTGTTGTGGGCCGGTCCATGTCTCAGGAAATTGTTTATGGTCACAATTTTTAGGTAGTGACTAGTGTGGCGTTCGGCTCGCCGGCAGTCTTGCAGCACCCATCTCGCGTTCGATGTTGGGATAAGCAGCCATGCACAGTGGAACCTAGGCGCCATTCTGTGAAGAATGACTTCGGTACCTCTGTTGCTTACTTCAGAGAGTGCCAGTGGTTCATAGCCCTAGTGGCGTCTGAGTACCAGTGGCGAGGGGGAGGTTCTCGTTTCCTCTCTGTGGAGCTGCCGTTAGGAAGTACGACCGACCAAGGCCCATTCTCCATAGTAATTTTCGGCGCGGTTTTATCGTCATGGGATTTGGGGGCAGACCCCTGCCAGCGGCGGCTAGTTTGTCAGCAGCTCGTTCCTCTGATGCGATGTGGCTTGGGACCCAGTTGATGGATAATTTCTTCTACCCTGAGCAAGAATCTCTGTGCCATTGTGAGGAATCCGTGGTCAGTAGGTAGTGTCTGTGGGTGAGATGTGCTGAAGGACAGTCAATGGTGCCCTGGTGTGGGGTTGTGTGTATGACCAGTGTCCTTCCTTAGGGACGCGTGGCCTAGGGCTCCCATGATTGCAACTCAAGCCAGTTCAAGTGCTGGGACTGTGGTTGTGGTTGCGCAGGATAAGGTTGTCTCGGCATATAAGAGATAAGGGATTAAGTTAGATTATACGTGAGAGAAGGTGGTTCGCGGTTTATGTTTGGACTCTGAGTTTTAACGTGTTTTATGTTGTTTTCTCTTTTGTGTTTTAGTGTTTGTTTTACAGTGTCATATTCGTTTTATGTCTGTTTTAGCTTTGTTTTACAAGGTAAATTGACAATTTTTAAGTCCCCGACTCTTTGTAAGAAGGAAGGGTGATAACGCCTAAAACATTTTTTTTTTTTTCAAAGTTTACAGGCCATCTATTAAAAAACTTAAAGTATAAGATGAAGTATCTGTACACGTCTTCTCTAGGATTCTAACCACGCTACCTCACTATGGCTCACTTGCACAATACATTCACACCATTACACATACTACTGTCGTCCTTTCCACAACTACACTTCACACACCACATATACACATACTACTGTCGCACCTTTCCACAATTCTTTGACCTTACCCTCCCTTCTTACACCCACACTCGTTCCGAACGTATCAATCGGATGTGCGTGGGACCCTTTTACACCCTTGAATAGCCTGGGAATGTTGTGTGTAATGAACACACATATTCAATATCTTATATAAATTTCTCAGTCCTTTCCTCATTCTTTGTATATATTTTATCTTTCTATTTGCTTGTATGTGGCATAATTGTAGCGTTCTCATGTAACAAATCTTGCTATGGTAATAAAATTGTAACGAATTAGATAAATTAAGTATCCTTATTATTTTTATTTTTACTGTAGTTGATTATTATTCATTATCATCATTATATCATTATTATCTTTATCAATCATTATATCAGTATTATCATTATCATCATTACTATCATTATTATTCATTCATTATTGTATCGCTCAACTCTCATCAATCAGGGATGGTTCACCAACACAATTTATTTCCCTTGTTGCAGTCCAGATCAAGATTCTCAGTACAGTTTTTTCAACTTGCCAACAGTAATTCAAAACTACTGAAAGAGCAGGTAAAAAAAAAAAATCCTTAACAATGAAAGGCATAGGAAGGCTTACATGTAAGATAAATAAAATTTTCACTAATAATAATCATTATTGTATT
>NW_025918040.1:0-6053 GCF_019202785.1 Penaeus chinensis | reverse complement strand
CGATCCACCCCCCCCTCTATGGCCCAGGGAAAAAATTATTCCCCTTTACCCCGTCCCCCCGAACAACAGACCCCTCTCTCAAATCCTTTTTTTTTTCCCTTCCCCCAAAGAATCAAGCGGTCCCCATCGACTTTTTATCATCGTGAAAAATGTCTCACACGAAGGCAAAAAACCGTTTTGGGGAATAAGGGCCCTGGTTGTATAGCGAGTTTTCTGTGGTGTTTCCCGCGCTGCGCCCGTAAGGGGACGCCCAAAAAGGCCTAAGGGAAATTTTGGGGGGTTTAAATTTTTGATTTAAATTTTAATGGGGGTGTGATCGGGGGGGTTAAACCTTTAAATGATGATGGAAGGGCCTTTTTGAAGGAGGGGGAAAGGGGTTTAGTTTAAAGTTTGATATGAGGGGGAATTTGAACGTGGAAATTAGTGTATTTTAAAAGCTTTTTACTTAAGCAAAAGGGAATTTTTTTATAAATAACTCAAAATACAAACCACCACCACACCAAACCCCACATCACACACACACTACACCCACACCACAAAAACCCCACACCCCACAACACATATATTTTTAATATTTTATTATAATATTATATTTTAAAACACAATATATTATGTATGTATTTATGTATATATATGTATATATACATAAAATTTGTATATATTTATATATTTATATTGCATTATATAATATGGGTGTGTGTGTTGTTGTGTGTGTGTGTGTAAAAATAATATTTTCTTGAAATCCAAACCCCAGAAAAAAAAAAACAAAAGCAAACCCCAAATTCGCCAACCCAAAAAAACAAGCCGACCTACGCGCCCCTTTAATGCCTACCCACGTTTTCCCCTATTATCTCCCAAAAACCTCCCCTGGCGAGGTCCGGGCCCATGCAGTCAGAGGGCGTCTTGTTTCCTCGAGGGGAGGAAAAACTTTTTTCCCTCGCCTTTTGCGTTTTCCGGGGAGATTTTTCATTATTGTTTATTTGTTTTATTTTTTTTTTTCTTTTTTTTTTTTTTTTTTTACTTTCATTTTGTGTTTGTTTTTTTTTCTCTCTCTCTTCTTCTTTTTTTTTTCATTTCTGCGTTTTTCCCGGGGGAAAGTTTATCATTTTTGGGTTATTTTTTTTAAATTTTTTTTTTTTTTTTTATTTTTGTTTACATCATTAGTGTTTGTTTTTATTTTTTTTTCTTTTTTTTCTTCCTTTTTTCCTTTTTTCTTTCCCTTGGTTTCCTGGGGGATTATCATTTTTTTTATTTTTTTTACTTTTTTTTTTTTTTTTTTTAGTTTTGTTTCCCATCAATTTGTGTTTGTTTTTTTTATTTTTTTTTTCTTTTTTTTTTTTTCCTTCTTCCTTTTTCTTTTATTTTTTTTTTTTTTTTTATTTTTTTTTTTTTTTTTCACCCCCTTTTTTTTTTTTTTCCTTTCTTTTTTTCCTTTTTTCCCCTTTTTTTCCCTTTTTTTGGGAAAGTTTTTTTTTTTTTTTACTTTATTTTTTTTTTTTTATTTATTTTTGGTTTGCCCCAAAATTTATTTTGCATTTTTTTTCTTTTCCTTTTTTCTTTTTTTTTTTCTCTTTTTCTTTTTTTTAAAATTCTTTGCTTTCTTCTTGTGGTGATATTTTTTACTCATTTTTCTTTTTTATATAGTTTTGTTTCCACCAATTTGCGCTTTTGTCTTTTTCTTTTCTTTTTTCTCTCTCTTTTCTCTCTCTTTCTTTCCCTTTCTTTCTTTTTTTAGGGGGTGGGGGGGAAATTTTTGGGCGTGGTTTTTTTTTTTCCCTTTTTAAACTTCCTTGGTTTTATTTTTATTTTTTTTTTGATTTTTTTCGCTATTCATTTTACAAGTCGTATATGTGTAATAATATGATATTTTTTTTTTTTTTTTCTCTCTCTTTTCTCGTTCCTTTTTTTTTAAATCGTTTCTTTTTTCTCTTTTCTGTCTATCTTTTTCTATCTTTCCAACTATTTTTATCTTTTTCCTTCTATCCTTCTCTCGATCCATATATCTATCTATCCCTCCTTTCTCTTCTCTTTTCCCTATTATCTATTATTTCTATCTATCAAAATCTAGCTTTTACTTCATCTATCTATCTTTCTATTTTATTTCTCTATCTCTCTATCTTTTTTGTATTACCCTTCTCTCTCCCCTATCTATCTTTTTCCCCCCCCTCTTTTTCTGTCTCTTCTCTCTCTCTCTCTCTCTCTCTCTCTCTTTTTCCTCTCTCTCCTCTCTCTTTTCTCTCTCTCTTCTCTCCCCTTCTTTTCTTTTTCCCCTCTTTAACCTGAAACCTGAGGAAAAAAATTTTACACTTCTTTTCTCTCTTAGTTTAATTCATTTTGCTTTGGGAATTTTTGTATGTAAAAGTAGAGCACTTTTTCCCCCCAAGTAAAAAAAGCCCCTCAGAACAAAAGGAAACAAAAAATTTAAAAGGGAAAAGGTTTTTAAGTTTTTTTTCTTTTTCTTTTTTTTGGGGGACCTGCGATCACTTGCTTCTTCTCGAAAAATTTTGTTTTAAAAGTTTTTTATTTGTAATAGAAGTTTTTGCGTTAAAAATAGCAAACTCCTTTTTACCCAATGTTTTAATACTATATGCTTGTGTTTTGTGTGTGTGTGCGTTTTTCCTTTTTTTGTAGTGGGGTGTTTTATTGTTTTATTTCTCTTTAGTGTATATATATTATATATTTTATATATAATATATAAAATAAAATTTTATATTTACATTTATAATATTTTTATTATTTTATATTTTTTTTTTTTTTTTATTTTACTTTTTATTTATATTTTTATTTTTATTTTTTGTGTGTGTGTGTGTTTTTGTGGGTGTGTGGGGGTGTGGGGGTGTGTGTGTTTGTTTTTTTAACATAATATCCCATTTAAATAATTAATTACACACACCACACACACTTTATTTAAAATATTTTAATAAAATATATATATTTAAATTGTGAATATTTTTAAAAATATAAAAGTATTTTTTTATATATTATTTATTTGTTGAATATATATACTATATATACATAAAAATTTTTAAGCTTTTGTATTGTGTGTTTTTTACTATTTTATTGTTATAATGTTTTTATATATTATTATATATATATATATATTATATATATATATTTTTTGGTATATATATATAAATTATGTTTTTTTTGTGTGTGTTTTGTTGTGTGTTTTATTTTTTTAAACATATGTTTTTTTTAATGTATTTTTAAAAATTTTATAATTTATTTTAATATATTATATTTATTGTCTGTGTGTGTTTTGGTGTGTTTTGGGTATCTTTCTCTCTCCCTTTTTCCCTTTCTTTTAGTATTTTTTTTCGTGTCTTTTTTTTCTCTCTGTCTCTTTTCTGTCTGTCGGTCTGTCTCTCTCTTCTCTCTTTTCTTTTCTCTCTCTCTCTCTTTTTTGGTATGTTTTTTCTGTGTCTTCTTTCTCTCTGTCTCTTCTGTCTCTCGGGTCTCTCTCTTTTCTATTTTTCATTGTCACCTTCTCTGTCTCTCTCATGTTTTCTCTTTTCTCTCTCGCTCTCTCTCTCCTCTCCTCTCTCTCCTCTTTTCTCTCTTTTCCTTCTCTCTTTTTCTCTCTCTTTTTCTCTCCTCTCTCTCTTTTATATTTATTATATATATATATTTTTTATATTTTTGTGTGTGGTGTGTGGGGTTTTGGTGTGTTGTGTGTGTTGTGTTTTTATTTTATTTATAAAAATTTTTATAAATTATATATTATATTATTTTTATATTTTTATATAAAAAATTTATATTTTATAACATATATTATGTATTTATATATGTGTTTTGTGTGTGTGTGTGTGGGGTGTGTATATTTATAATTATTATATATATATTTATTTTTTTATATATTTTATAACGGGGGGAGAGAGAGAGAGAGAAAGAGGGATGTGTGTGTGTATTATATATGTGTGTTGTGTGTGTGTGAGTGTGTGTGTGGTGTGAGGTGGTGTGTGTGTGTGCATATACATACACACATGTATGTATGTATGTATGTATGTAATTAAGTATGTATGTATATATGTTTCAGATTTGCATACATACAGTTTTTTGCTATCGGAGAGCATTAAATACTACATATATTGAGTAATATAACTTCATTCCCTTTTACGTATGCATATTTCCATCTATATTCAAGATAGCACCAATTCCTTACCAACGCAGTGAAAAGAAAAACACGCACCCTTACTGTTCTGTATGTAAGAGTACTAGAAGAGCCAAAGAGCAGAATTTTTGATCGAGGGGAAAGCGCATTTTTTTCCGATCTTTAATTAACCCGCTTTATTAACTGTTTTTTTCCCCATTTCGCTTCATTCTTCCTTAGTTTATGCGGTGTGCAAACTTTCTCATATCTTTGTGTGTCTTTCTCCTTTTACTCTTCCTCATCTCCTAGCTCTCTCACCATTCGCTTTTTAATCCATTCATCTCTCTTCTCTCCCTTCTTTTCAATCCTTCTCGCTCTCTCTCTTCTCTCTCTATCTCTCTCTTCCTCTCTACTCTCTTCTCTCTCTCTATCTCTCTCTCTCTCTCCTCTCTCTCTCTCTCTCCCCCTCTCTCTCTCTTCATTCCGTCATCCAGTGAAATGTGGATCTCAACAGTAGAATTTTGACCACCCCCAACAGGGGGGAGTAGTAAGCGGAGGAGGGGGGGGTATGAGGGAGGGAGGGGTTCGGTTAGGCGGCACCAGTCCAATTTAGCCGACAGGCCGGTTAGCTTAATTGGATCGGGAATACGAAACTTTATAATCGAACAAAAAACGATACAGAGGAGACATCCTAACCTCCATCGCTTGTTTCCTTATTCAAATATCGAATCTTTTTTGTATATAAAATTATTCGTATATAAAAATTATTATTACCATGTACATTGTCCGGTCATTTTGATGATCATCTTATTGTTGGTATTCTCATCATTAGTTTCATTTCATTATTCTCCATCATCATATTCTTAGAGTTAATGTCACGATATTTTTTTTTAAATGTTACTCTTCTAAATAGAAGATTAAAAGAGTGTTTGGGTCCCCAGTTCTTTTTATCACTAGTTACCCCTTCACTTTTTTGTCAGCGTTTTCTTCATTTCAAACGCAGCGTAAAATGGATTATTTTTCTCTTGTTAAATTGGAACTTTCAGCATTAATACTATAAGGACTAATTGTAATGTAATAATTGTGTAATGAAATATTAATATTAGTAATGCAATGTGTTTACATATATGTTTTTAAATGTATGTATGTGTATATATGTTATTATATATAGATATATATATATTTATAGAGAGAGAGAGAGAGGAGGAGAGAGGAGAGATGAGAGAAGAGAGAGAGAGAGAGAGAGAGAGAGTGAGAGAGGAGCGAGAGCGAGAGAGAGAGAGAGAGAGAGTGAGAGAGACGGATGCGAGAGGAGAGAGAGAGAGAGACGGAGAGAGAGAGAGGAGAGAGAGAGAAGAGAGAGATTATATATATTTATACATGTATCTATATATATTTTTATATATTTTTATATATATATATATATATATTATATATATATATATATATATATATAATTTATATATATACATATATTATTTATATATATATATATATATTTAGTGTGATTATTTTTAATTATATATATACACAGATATATATTTTTATATATATATATATATATATATTATATATATTATTTATATAAAGAGAGGAGAGAGAGAGAGAAAGACAGAGAGAGAGATGAGAGAAGAGAAGTGAAAGAAAGAGGTGTGAGAGAGAGGACAGAGAGAGAGATATGCACACACAAACACACTCACAGACACAAACACACACACACATATTATATTTATAAGATATTTGGTGTGTGGTGTGGGTGTGTGTGTGTGTGTGTGTGTGTAGTGAGTGTGTGTGGTGTGAGTGTGTGTAAATATATTTTATATATAGAATATTATATATTATATATATTAATAATATTATATAGCTATATTTTGTATGTTGTAACACACACACAAACACACACACACATTACACACACACGCACACACACACACACACACACACTTATATAATATATAATATA
>NW_025918038.1:0-2500 GCF_019202785.1 Penaeus chinensis | reverse complement strand
AAGAATAAATAAAACACAATAACAAAGCAAAAGAGCAAAGGCAGGAAACAAGAAAAGGAACATAAACAGAGCGCGAAATAAAATAAATAAACCAAAACCAAGAAACGGTAAGAAAACGAACCGAAAAAAGAAAAAGAAAAAAGAAACACACAAGCAAGAACCAGGGAACAAAGCAAGAAAGGGAAAGGAAAGAAACAAGATACAACAAAGAAGGAAGTGAAAAAAGAAACGGCGACGAAGAGGAGAAAAGGGAAGGCGAGAGAAAGGCAGGGAATAAGGAAACAAACTAAATAACGTAGCACTGGAAATGGAGGCTCTAGCACGGGCCGGAAAGAGACCGTCAACGCAGCCACCCAGTCAAACGGCGACCAGTCAAGTGCAGTTTCCAGTCACAACAGTTACCGGCCAAAGCAGAGAAACGGAAAGAGAGTGGGAGGGGAAGAAGGAGCAAAGGGGAGGAGAAGGGGGTTAGAAGAAAGAGAAGGGAGGAAAGGGAGGAGAAGGAGCGAAAGGCAGGGGAGGGGAGAGGCGGGAAAGACAGAGGTAACGGTGGAGGGGGGGGGGGGGAAGGTCACGTGGTCGACGGTCGTGTCACCGCCGGATCTTGGTCACACGCACGCGGCCATCGCGCTAGTTTCGAAGGAAGCGAATGCAGGGCAGCGCCTGGGCGGGAGAGAGGGAGGGAGGGAGGGAGGGAGGGAGGGAGGGAGGGAGGGAGAGAGGGAGGGAGGGAGGGAGGGAGAGAGGGAGGGGGGAGGGAGGGGAAGAGGGAAGGGGAGAAGGAGATATGGAGGAAGGAAAAGGGGAAAAGGGGAAAAGGGTAAGAAGAAGCGTGGGGACCCAAGCCGCTGTCTTCTAGCCTTTTTCTACTTATTCTGTATCACTCACACACAGCACACACACATATATATGTATAATATATATATATATATATATATATATATAAATATATATATATACATATACAAATATATAAATATTTACATATAAAACGCTTTTTTTCGGGGGGGGGGGGGGGGATGATGCTCTGGATATTGGCAATAACAATAAAGATACTGCTGATGATAATGATGACGATGTTGATGTGATGGTGACGTGCTGATGCTGATGCTGATAATGATAATAATAATAATAATAGTAATAATAATAATAATAATAATAATAATAATAATAATAATAACCATTGTTATTATTATTATTAATATTAACATCGTAATATCGTTATCATTAGTATTATTAATATTATCATCATTATCATTATTAATACTATTATCATTATCATTAGTATTATCAATATTATCATCATTATCATTATTAATATTATTATCACTATTAATATTATTATAATTTTACTATTATAATTATAGTAATTATAGTAATCCTCCTTATTCTTACTATTATTATTAATGTCATTTGCACTGGTATAAAATCACCATAATCACTATTAAAACACACCAATAGTAACTACAATAATTGTCAAAAATTGTACTAAAAACACCAACCAAAAAAGGATAAAGGAAAGTTATAAAAAATAGAACAAAATCAAAACACAATTATTCCAATCTGTGGATAGTTTTTGTTTACGTATATTTAAGTATTCCCTTCACACTTCACCCTTGATGTGTGCCAGGAACTGCACACAAGGTCGTTTTTTGCCCTTGCACCTGCAGCAAAATAGCCTCTTTGGTAAGAAAAAAAAGGAGGAATAGCTGAGTTCTGACAATCATATTTCTAATAAATCTTCATATTTGTACCGAACCATTTGATATATATTGAAGTTAATGGGATGTGTGCATATATGTCTATATGTGAATGTGACTGAATGTATATGCGGGGGGAATGCTGGCGTGCGTGCGTACTTAGATGCATGTTAGGTCAAGAGCTGCTTTGAAATCAAGTCCGACAGCCCGCACTTCCGGTCCAGACCACAGACTTCTTGCACAGTACGCCGGCTAAAGGAGTATCATTTTCAGCGCAAGCATTCGCACAATTCGCCGAAAACTCTTCAGAGCCTTGGGTGCATAGCGGTAGTCGGAAATACTGATATAAAGTCACAATGTTAATGCCATACAATTTTTTTTCGAAAAATGTATACGGCCTGTGAGCTAAGACACTGACATTTCCGGTAAAAAAGAGTGAGATATGCGAGTCTACTGCGATAAACTAGTGACCAAACTTCCTAAGCGCCACAACTCCCCCCAACACGCATACGAACACAAACTCTGTCTTAGCATTACGTCGACTGCAAATCCGAAAGTTATCAACAGCAAGTGTAAAAAATAATAGTAAAATAAGTAATTTATTTTGTTTACCAATATGAACAGGCAAATTTACATAGAACGAATGTGCCTGACGCGTGGATTCTCAAGATCAAGCTTGAAGGCCCTACGATGATCTTGGATCGCCGCGGCCAAGTCATTTTTAGTCTGCTTTTCTGCATGGAAAGAAGCTAGACACTGGAGCCTCACTCTAATAAATATTAAAGCTGAGTGGCCCAAAA
>NW_025918037.1:0-5991 GCF_019202785.1 Penaeus chinensis | reverse complement strand
ACCATGCGCGTTCTTATAGTTAACTTCCAAATTCAAATGATGTATAAATATTTACACATAAAGTATATTCTTCCTAAATATTAAATAATTATTATAATGTAGTATATTCATTCAAAATTAAAATTTGCTTGTTTTTCTCTTGCAAATGTACTCATTGCAGTTTTTTTTTTTAGAATATCTGCTTCCCTCTTGAAAATCGCCATCAAATGTTGGCGATTGACGCCTGGATGTTGTTACAGTTGTACTCAATTGTTAGGTAAGACATTTTTTCACGTAGTAAAGCGGTAACCCCTTATCACGGAGGTCACGAAATTCAGATTATGCATCTTAAACGATCGTGAAATTAAAGAATATCATTACATAAGTAGCTTATATTATTTTTAGCGATACGATGAATAAAGCTTTGTGCAAGTAAAATATACGGTTTACTACATTTCATTTGCTGTTGCCAATTTCTATTGTTATGTCAATAAATATTCTTGTTTTTCGGCGTATGTCCTACCAGATTCAGTTTAATTGGCATGGTACCACTAGGTAATATCCTATGTGCCAACCTTTGCGTGCCATTTTCTCCAAGGAGGTGATATAATTGGGTCTTGATACTCAAGACTTACCATGGGTGCCTCACATCAAACAGTATAAAGGTGAAAGCACAAAAGCACTTAGTTTTTGTGGTTCTTTCACACCTCTCTTGGGGTGCAAACCGCTCAATTTTTCTGCAGCTATTTCAGCACTTACTCGTAGTAAACCTTGACTATGGATGTGAGGCTTATTCATCTACAATTGTTCTCTGGATGTTGGACTCGATTCATAATGAAGCTCCGAGAATCTGTGATGGGCGTTCAGGGCTTCCACCTGTGGAGTCACTGTAGCTGAGACGGGTGGAGAACCATCACTTGCATTTACCCGGGACTACTTGAGTCTGATTTACTACACGAGACTAGAAAGGATTCGCGGATCTCTTACATCCAGATTGGTTTTGAACCCATTTGGAGGTAGCCGATCCTATGGTAGGAGAATTTGAGGATCTTGTGGAAGATCTTATTTAGATCTCACTAAGGTTCTGCTGTTGGAAATCCCTATTCCCCCTTGGACCAATCAAGTCGAACTGATTTGGGGATGGGGGTGGATTGGAATTGGGAAAGGGGAGATTGGCTTGCATTGATGGTCCGCATGTATAAAGATAACTCTATGTTGGGTGCCAGGCGCATGTTGGAATCATGGAATGAGCGAGCTTCCAAGGAAACCTGCCACTCAGCCCTGTGTGCTCGTTTTCCTCTCCACACAATGATTGAAACCCAGCATCAGGAGTTGTCCTCGCGGATAAATAGAGGGAACAATGGAGGCAGAACAACTGGAAACAAACTGCGAGCGATTAGAGATACCTTGGCAGTTGGGTGACCAGCATCATACCAACGACAAGTTGAAGTTATATTAACAAGACTAAGTCTCGGGCACACAAGACGGACATCATGGGCTGATGATGGCTAATAGTGAAGCACGCTGTGAGGAATGACAAGAGCCATGTACGGTCGCACATGTAGTGGGAAAGATGTGCATCATTCTCAATGACAAAGACGTATTTACTTGTGGAGGGGGCTCCTCTCATTTACCACTGATGTTTGGGGAGGGGGGGGGGGGGCTGTGACTTAGAAGGTCTTATTAGTTTCCATTAGGGAGGCTAATATTTTCAGTAAAATTTAATTATGCATAATGTTTATGCAATAATTTTAGACATTGACATCATATGTTATGCTTCATTTTTATATAAATTATATTGTTATTTAGTGTGATTTATGCGGTCTTTTAAATATTTTAATATTTAAATCTAACAAGGGTGTTAGACGCTAATGACCTTAGATGTTGATCGCGACAGATAATTAGTAATAAATCAATCAATCAAAACCCTGCAGATCATTGAGAATAGTTAATCCGCAAGTTCTTTAATGCCTACTTCAAACATGGGGAACCAAAGTGATGGCGGTAAGATGTTGAGACCCTCTCAGAGCTTGTGTCGCATGTAAGCCAACGATTCTGGTTCCTACCAAAATTTTCGCAAAAAAAAAAAAAAATTCATCAGATTACCTCACATGCTTATCTAGATCCCCTTGGTTGTATTAATGGTGATTACGGGCGGGGGTGACCACCAAATGAATGCTGACACATATGACATTTAGTCTCATCAATCATTTGGATTTTATCTAACAAAGGCTAAAATAGATCATCACAAGGGTATCATTTGAATTGCTCTCATGGCACAACCCACCACGGGATACTGCCAACTGTCTGGTTTCATGTAAGGATGTCATGGGATCATAGGATATACATAAAATTAGTTACCGTTCCAGCTACCCGGACTCCCCTGGGCTCCGTGACTAAGCAGGTGCGTTCATGGCAAATCAGTGGCATAATTATGTGTTAAAAATAGCCGTTCCTTTTGACAAGGAAAAAGAGGAGATGATCCCCTGCCCCTTTCGCATGCCCGCAACGCACTATTGATAGAGAGATCGATAGCAGTGAGAGAGAGAGAGAAGTGAAGGAAGAGAGAGAGAGAGAGAAGGAAAGAGAGAGCGAGAGTGAAGGAACGAGAGAGAGAGAAGCGTATGTTGATGGCAAATAAATGTTCTTTTCTTTTCAATGAGGGATGCACTTCTTGTTCGCTCAGTTAATCGTGGCAGCAATACAATATTATTGTTATCATTCTCTTTGTTTTGGTTACTGTTATTACTATTGTTGTCAAGATTATTAGGATGTAGTTGTTGGTATTGTCAGCTTCATATTTATCAACCCTTCCTTTGAATTATGAAAATAACGGAAATTGTTATCACTATTATCGTTATCATCTTCTTAGTTTCCATAATAACTATTTGGTCAATTTTCATTATTTTTATCTACCCATTATAATTTTCATTGCTTGCATTATAAAGGATCTTATTTACAATTACGATAATTAATACGTAAACAGCACCATCATTCATCAGAAATTTTTAAATTTATCAACATTTCACATTTTATTGTAATCCCCATTAATATTAGAGTTTCAGTCATTAGTATCACCATCGCTTTGCTGTTATCATTATTATCGGTAATCAGAATCATCATTATTACTCTAATTATGTACCATTACTGCAGTGATTCAGCAGATCACCAAGATTCCTGGCATGAGGTTTTGGCTCAACAAATTCTTTAATTATAGAGATATTGGAGGAGATTACTTGGATGGAGCCTCAAAGAAAAAAACAAAATAATCCTACAATATTTATTAAGAGAATGTGAACAAAAACGGTGGCTAAACTGAGACCAAGACCTAAAACTAAACAAAATTAATGGGGATTAAAACCGAACTCTACAGCAAATAAAACACTGCTAAAAGGCTTTATTAAAAAATAAAAAGTTTTGGAACTATATTATACTAAAATTGATTATAGTTAATAAACACAAGTAGGATTATAATATAATGTAAGTCAAACTGAACCAAACCGCAAATAAAACAGGTGAAAGATTAAAAGTAAGACAGAAACTTATCGTGAGCAAAAAATAAATAAAAATTATAATTGTACAAACATGCAGGAATCTTAAGTTGAAAGTGAATTTTAAAAAGGCAAATACAATACTGATTTAAATACTAAAAACGGAGGAGACTGAAAAACTGAAACTGATCTTTAAACGAATAAATAACATGGAAGAGAACAAATGACTACGGTTATTAAATAAAAGAAACATGGATAGAGAACAAAAGACTACGGCATTAAGTAAAAGAACAAAAAATAAAACTACGACTGTCCAACAAAAGAAATTCCAACATTAGCAAAAGAGAAAGCAAAGGGCATTCAAATAATCATAAGCAAATCCTTACGTCCTCTGGCCTTAAACAAAACGATACTTATTATTATAGTTCTAATTCATAATAAAAAATAAAACAATCGTAAATTCTTTTAATTGTTTGGTTCGCTGGACCTTACAATATTCATTAAAAATTAATGAAATAAAAGCAGAAAAACACAAGAAATCATTTAAACGGCAAAACGAACGAAAATAGAAAACGGGAGTTTATAAAATGCAAATCAAATGGAAAATAAGGAATTTGATATCTGCAAGCATTCAGTTTCTTAACGATAACAATAAATTTAACAGGAATTAACATCATTTCGGAAATGAATCACTGACAGTCCTACAATGCGTCAATCTAATAACACCTCAGTGTTTAGATTTTGAAAAAAAAATAATAATTAAACGAATCTTTACAATAGGAAGCAAGGGTCACGATTGTACTCTGTTGCAAGTAAAAATCGGTTTCCTCACTCCCTTTTGCAAGTACACAATCGGTGATCTCACTCCCTTTGTAAGGAGCATTTGGTAACACTCTCCTTTGGCAAGTAAACAATGGTGACCCTCTCAAGAAAGCAATCGGTGACCTACTTCCTTTTGCAAGGAAAACAATAGTGAGTGACACCCTTTTGTATGTAACAAACACGATGAGATCACCGATTGATACTAGGGAAAAGGAAAATGAGGAAACAGATTGTTGCAAAGAGAGTGAGATCACCGATTGTAACCTTGCAAAAGGGAGTAAGGGAGTCAAAGTAACAATCGTGACCTCAATCCATTTTGCAAGGAACATAATCGGTAAACTCAATATATTTGCAAGGACAGACGGTGACCTCATCCCTTTGGCAAGGAAACAATCGGTGACCACACTCCCTTTGGCAAGTAAAATCTGGGCCCGTATATATGTAATGATTAAGGAGAAGCAATATCACGTTGTCCTCACACCTGAAGCTTAAAACAATGCGGATATCTCGCCTCCCCCCCTCTCCACAGGCTTACCATTATTACCATATCTGGAAACTACGCACTCGAGGTGGCAACACACGCCAGTCAGAGCCACGGCGTGGCGGTCCGTTTTTGCCCTGTATATTCCGTTAAGAGAACTGGGAGAGACTAACTTTACACTGCCAGCGCATCTCTTTGCATCTCCTTCATACTGCAAACAATTTAACTTCGGTCGCCTTCCCCCTCGCCGAAGCCGAGGCCACGAGCGTTTTAGCCCGCGAGTGAGGAGGATGCTCGGAAACAGTGTTGCCCACGGACGGCTCCTATAATAATATTATTTTGTTGTTTTAATTAATTGATCTTGCAGTTGTATTTTCTGACACCACCTCTCCGAAAAAGGAACAACGCGAGAATTTAATTACTTGATTTTACATTAAAGAGTATTTAAACTTCACAGAACGTTATCAAGAAAGGTTACACAATATATAGCCAAAATCGCCTCCAGGTCGCCAGCAGTATGTGGAGAGGCGCGGGAAGCTCCAATGCTCGATTGAGCGTAAATATCATAAACATTTGTTCAATGATTCATAGAATCATTTAAGTTCAAAAAATTGATAGATCTATAAGTTTATACATGGCAGTGCCCACGCCATATTTTGAATTTCTAATTATCAGCACTCTACATCTTTCCATTGTAGCCCTACTGCTATGATGCGATCAGATAATATAATTGTAATGAAGAATATGATTAGCGTGTTTCTGTTCGTTTATGTGGTTAGTGACCGAAAGAAAAAGAACTAGGTCACTTCGTCCGACGCTAACTAGATGACTGGCCACAGCCCACGAAAGCATTTACAAAGATTTTGCAAACATTTTTGCTTCGATTTAGCTGCCAAATGCAGACGTTTTTCATGGCGATTTCCGTTACCCAAAAGGGTCGCGTTTTCCGTTGACTACCAGGAAATCATTGCCGATAGTTATTTTTTAATAATTATTTTTCATATTCCTCATTATCTTTCCTCCCGTTTTTGAATTCGAATGCAATCTCTTTTGTTGCTTTCTCAAAACTCAATGCGTTTTTATTTCGTTTTCCCATACCATTTCCCATATCCGTTTCTTAACTATCTAACGACGCGACTGCCTTGTTTTTCCTGAACTGCCTCAGCGGCGGCGGACATGCGCCCGCCGTCCGCCCTCAGCAGTTCCCCCCGGGCCTCG